>NW_024347862.1:1811406-1879523 GCF_902729225.1 Pteropus medius | reverse complement strand
TGTGTATATATAGTTTAAAAAAAATAGCAGACATTACATAACATGTTAAATTTCAGGCTCACGACCTGATTTCTATCTAACTGCAACTTCCTTCCCTCCTCAACCCCCAAGTTTGTAGGCCTTAAGCTAGAAACTAATCTTTATTTTCAAGTGTTTATTAGATTTTCTATAAGACCTCTTGTGAAAGTGGAAATGTAAAGGTCCTTTAAATTCTGCATATGTAGTTTTTATGAAGTGCATCACACTGCCCCAGTGATCCCTGTCCCAGTGTCCCATTCCTCTTACTGTCCTAGAAGACAAAACCAATGCTAGGTCACACACATTCTATCAGAGCTCTGTTTAAGAACACGCAAACTCATGCGAAGACAGAGACAGGCCTGAGTCTCCAATTTCTAATAAAAGATAAATAATTTTCACTATTAACAACTTACTATTATTCTTAATAAACTTTTCATTTACTCAACAAATATCCCTTAATATATCTTATGTTCTAGGCAGTAATTTTGCCACTGTAAATGAGAACGATAAACTCAGTGGTCTAGCAGATCCTACGGTAGTCAAGAAGAAATAAATAACTAACAGAGTTTTCTAAGTGTTGAGGGCTATAAAGAAAATTAAAACTAGGTAGCGGGTAGAGTGATATGGGGGTGTGGTATAACTATTTCCAATATCACAGTCTGAAAAGTCTTCTTTGAAGATGGGATATTTGAGCAGAGACATGAATGCCATGAAGGATCCCTCCATTCTCCATTGCAGTGGGTCCTGGCAGGGGAAAGGGCATTTCCTCAGGCAAAAATGGACTTGGTGGGTTCAAAGAACAAGAGAGTTCATTTAATTGCATCCTTGTGAGTGGAGCAGGAAGATGACTGAGGGTAGGCAGATACCAGGAAATAAAAAGTCTTTTATATCACTGAAATGTTTGCATTTCATTCTAAAAAGTTATTGTAGGGTTCTGAACAGAGTATGACATGATTTGATTAATGTTCCAAAGTGATAACTCTGGCTACTAGGTGGAGCAGAAGTGGAAGAGAAAGACCAGATGGGAATAGTCCAGGAGGGAGCTGATGGTAGCTTTGACCACAGTGGTAGCATTTGAGATGGTGAAAAGTTATCTAATTCAGGATATATCTTAAAAATAAAGATAAAAAGGATGTATTGATGGATTAAATGTAATATAAAAGAGAAAGAAAACAACATATCTATTAGGTTTTTTGCATGCCCAGCTGGATGGATGGTGGTACCCATTCCTAAGACAGGGACAGACTGAGGAAAGATAAGTTGGTGGTGGCTGATGGGGTCACATGGAGCTGGTATCAAGAGCACTGGTTGGAATGCATTAGAAATATCTGAGTTGTACATCAATCTGTAGATCAACTCTAGGGTATGCAGCCTAGAGCTCCAGAGTGACAGAGGTTGCTCAAGAGAGATAGTAGATTACAGAAAGAAAGGGGCTGTGGGTAATATAGCTGGGCTCCAATGTAACTGAGGATTTTGAGAAAGATGGAGAAAGAAATGTCCCGCAGCCATAGAACAGATAGGAGAACATCTATTCAACTTTCAGGCCTGGTGGTAAGCAGGATATAGGAGTGGAAATAACCCAGGAAATAGCCAAGGTTCAGCTTAAGAAAGAAAAAAAAGATGGGACCATTCAGAGAAGAGAGTGGTGACAGAGGGATTTTGTTGGTGACAGGACATAAAGACCAGAGAGTAAAAACATTTAAAAAATTAGGGAGAGGTTTGCAATTGGATCAGATTATTGGATGTACAGGACCATATGGTAATATGAATCTAAACAATGATACATGTCTTCGGGATAGTGGTCTTTGACTTCTGAGGTGGCTAAGATAACTGAGAATTATGATACTACAGGGTTTGTCCCTATAGTCTCCTAGGAAAAAGAGAGTAATCAATTCTAATTATATTTCTATTACAGATCAGCCTCCTAGATATACACATACCTCAGAGATATTGTAGGTCTGGTTTCAGACTGCTGCAATAAAATGAGCATTGAAATAAAGTGATTTGTATTTTTTTGCTGGTAGAAGGACTTGCCTTCGATTTTTAAAAGAAGCATATCTGTGGAGCGCAATAAGGCAAAGCACAATAAAACAAGGAATTCCTGTAATTTGTAATGGAGAGGCTGGGAAAACATGACTGGGAGAGGAACAGTCATGCAAAAGCATTCAAAGTTCTAATGCCTCCTTGATGGATTCCAGTGGCTCATGTCGCCTTGGGCAACAGGGTGATCTAACCAGGCCTTTCAGTGGTCCTTTATATGTGATGATTATTTAAGGAAACTCTCCATAATACCCAAGTGTATCCGTTTCCTGGGGCTGTTATAAAAGAGCATTACAAACTGGATGGCTTAAACCACAGAAATTTACTGTCTCACAGTTCAGGAGGCCAGAAGTCTGAAATCAAGGTATCGACAGGGCATGCTTCCTATGAAACCTGAAAAAGAGAATCGTTCCTTGCCTTTTCCTAGCTTCTGGTGGTTCTCTGAGAATCTTTGGCATCCCCTGGCTTGTAATTGTATAACTCTAATCTCTGTCTTTGTCATCACATGGCATGTCCCTGCCTGTCTACCATGTTCTCCACATTGTTATCTTCTCATGATCATTAGTTATATTGGACTAGGACCCCACACTACTCCAGTATGATCTCATCTAACTAATTACATCTGCGATGGCCCTATATCCAAACAAGGTCACATTATGAGGTACTGAATGTTAGGACTCCAATATATCGTTTTTTTCTTCTCTTCTCTCCTCTCCTCTTCTTTTCTTTCTTTCTTTCTTTTTTTTTTTTTTTTTCCTTTGGTGTGTGTGTGCGCGGGGGGTTAGGAGGTTTGAGCTTTCCTAATGAGTAAATTTTTCCAAAGATGCTTATTCTAAATGTAAGAGTACTTTTCCACTCATCCACTACATTATAGCCTGTTTGAAAGCTAGAGAATATCAAGAAATTACTTTCACACATCAGATCTTCTTTTGCCTTCATAGGGCCAACAAAAGTTTATCTGAAAGTTGACTTCAGTTTTGTCATTTCTATTACTCTAATGGATGATGTTGTTTTCATTAAAAATTGTATTATTTTAATAAACCATCAGAAGGTTGTAAGATTAATTCTTATGTTCACCCTATAAGACAAATCTAAACCTCCAAAAGCTTTCAAAGCCAAAATATCTCACACTGACGAGATAGCAAGTTGACCAAATACACCCAAATAAACTCAAATAACTCAACCACGTGAATCAATGAGATCTGGAGAAAACATTCATGAAAGATTGAGATTACTATATATAATTTAAAACAATTTAATCCCCATGGCATAGGATTTATATAAACAAAAAACAAACAAACAAACAAAAAAAAAAAACTACTTCTGAGGTTCCACCAGCAAATTCTGAGGTCAGTTTCTAATGCCAGATACCAGTCTTGCTCCAGTCTGGCACATAAGAAAAATTACCAAATACAAAGAGGCTTCCTTTTCTCTTTTCACCATCTCTGTGCAAGCCCTGCACTGCCTCTCAATGAATAGAAGATGTGAATGAGGGGAAAAATTTCAAACAGAGAACATGAAAGCTGGAAGGCTTAATCACCCCCTCAAAGTGATGGCACACTTACTCCTGTGTTGCCTGCTTACTCCAGTGGATTATCATGGAACAATCAGTCTTCCAGGGGAAAAGGGTCTACAAATTCTAAATCCATACATGAATTTCTAACCCCACTATTTGTTTCAGATAACCTGGCTCCACAGAATTTTCCATATGTTTTGTTCTGTTAGGAAATTCATCTTCAGAGCCATCAACAATCATAACTTGCTATGCAACAATCTTGTGAAAAATAAAGCATTCTTTTCTTCTCACTCACTCTCTGAAATAAAATAGCTCAAGAAATTATTTGAACTGAAGAAGATTCCTAGGATCTAAACAGATGTGTAGGAGAAACACTCATAAAAGTACAATTACAAGTGATGGAGGACATTCCTTTTTTCAAGACCTTTCAGAAGCGAGACACAGTATCTATTAAAGCATAGCTACATGGGTGTTTAAACTACAAAAGATTATAATGAAAATTGCTAAATGTGTGAATATTATATATATATATATGTGTGTGTGTATGTGTGTGTATTTATATGTGTGTCTACATATGAAAAGAAAGTTATAATTACATACTAAGCCTTGTGTGCATTGTTTCATTTTAACCCAAAACAATCCTTTGAAGTAGGTAATTACTGTGCTCTTTACACAGAGGGATTAAAAATTTTTGCCCAAGATCACACAGAGAGAGTACTAGAGTCTCAGTTAACAGACTCCTGTCTCCCGGTCTGTTTTCTGTCTAGCACACCACCCATGTTGGAATATGAATTAGTAAAGTCTATTGGTATCTTTGTCTCCATCAATTGTACTCTTATTAAACATTCCTATGGCTTACTCCTCTCTCTTGGCTCACATGTGCAGGTTAAAAGTGCATCCTAAACCCAACCACTTCTTGATTTCCTAAAGATAGTATCATTTGGCCATCTTTATGATGTTAGTGGTATTATTTTCTTATTATCAATAATCTATTAAACAGAGTGGGAACACAGCAACCTGCCCCTGAGGAAGCAAAATGGCCATAAATAATGCAAGGATAATGTTATATTTTATCCATCAGTGGAAACTTTGAAACTAAAAGAATAAATGTGATATCAATATTAATTGTAATTTTTTTAAGATTCCCTAGGAGAGACATCACCAATCCTATTTCTAGTATAGCAAAGAAAGAAATTTATAGGTCAAGGCCCCACCTATTTTTCCCTTTACTGCCAGGGCATCCACATATATGGGCTTTCAAAATCTTTACAGAATTGTGTTTCCACCTAGATTTGTTGTACGTCCCATTTCAGAGAACTACATGGCGATGTCTGAGGAATCGTTAACTTTCTGTGAAAGAATCCAATATTACTGATATCTGAAGCAAAAAAGTTGGTGGAAGAACCTGGAATAAAAATCTTACTTTGAATAAATTATGGAGATTCTAGGATTCTCTGACAAGGGACCTCTAGAGGCCACCTGGGTCTTCTCTGTGTCTTCATGCCATAGACTACATAAAACCTTAAACACTAGCATACTCCATTCTTAAAATACTTTAATGACAAGAGATTCTTGTGCCCCAGGATAAGGAGGAACAGCTGAATTCTCTTTCCTAGAAGAGAACTTGGCAATGAAGAAAAGAAATGATAAAATGAGAAAAGTCCTATGGTGCCAAAACAGAGCTTGCCCAGAAGTCAGACATAACTGGTTCCAAGTCCTAGGCTTAGCCAATATATGACTGTATGACCTGGGAAAATGCCTCACTTGGCCTCTCATTGCTTTGGTTTCCCCATTTGCAAACTGGAATAGTAACAGTATTCACCTCATGAAGCAGCTATGAGGATTAAAGAAGACCCTGCCAGTAGAATGTTTAGCACCTGATATCTAGTAAGCAGAGTTGTCCCATACAGAATCAGAGGTAGAGCATAAGGATAAGGAAGACAAACTTTAGGACCAGACAAAACCAACAATTAAAAGACAGCATGGTAATAAAAGTTAGCTAATTGCCTCAGAAACACTCAGCATAATGTGTTTGCACTTAGTAGGAAAAGGGTGCCCTCTTTCAAGCACAGGTAGCCCTAGGCTAGGGCTCATAGCCAAGTGATAGAGTATGGGCTGGATGTCAGGTCCTTCTTACCCTTTCAGGAAGTCATCCTTGTGAGAAGCTGATTATCACTAGTCTCATTTGTAAAAGCAGGTAGTTGAACTCTCTGGTTTCTGTAATTCTTTCAAACTCAAAAGAAGAGGGCAAAATTTCTGCAAAGCACCTATACTTGTAGGTGAGATGTGTTGGAGAACTGGGCTGACTCTTCGTAGACTTCTCTAGGTTCCTTGACAACTGGCATACTCCTCCTTCTGAACCACAGTTGGTTGGAATTTTAGCTTTCTCATTTTAGTTTTTGGCTCCTCAATAGACTTAGTGTGCTTCCAGGAGCCTCCCTCCACAGCCCCATCTGTCCATGCTCTTTTGAGCCATGGTCTACCGGCTGGATGTCTGGCAAACCCTGGAGGTGAGCACACATTGGTTGATCCTAGGAGGGGGCAAGGCAGTCAGAACAGCACATGTTTCCCGAGTAGCATTGCTATTCTAAACAAGTTAACTCACAAACAACGAATCAATAGTTACACCACAAGACAAACATTGCCAGCAGTCTTCAAATGGAGAGAAAGAAGGATGAGCAGAGAGGTGCTTTGCTGTCCCCTCTTTTCTTGAAAATTATAATTTCCCTGAGGTCCACCTGGGGTTGACCACATCATTAGAGATTAGCATTTCTTGAAAGGCCTAAGAACTGGATAGGGAAGTGACCAGGCAAAAAGAATGCATGTGTCATGGGTGCAGGAATGAAATAACAAACAATTGAAACTGCCCGTCTGTGTCCTAGACAGAAAGAAACCAGCTCAATTAATTTGCAACCTCCTCAAGAGCAACCCCCCACACAAGAACAACCTCACATAGCTGCACATCCTGAACAAAAATGACAGTGAGTCAGTAACATGTTCGGGCAAGGACACCACAAGACAACTAAGGAAAAGGGACAGAGAAGGGCAAGGGGAAGAAGATAGAGATATCAGAAATTCATTCCTTCATTTACTTATGCAACAATTTTTTTTGAGCACCTTCTATATGCCAGACACTGTTTATACAGTGCAGAACAAGACAGAAAAGTTATCTACCCTCAAGGAAATCACCCTCAAGGAAGTCCAGTTGGGGAAGGCAGATCATAAACACATAAATCAACAAATAAATGAAAGGGAACACTTTCAGATACAGATGATTGCTCTGAAAAATAATCCAAGATGACATGCCAGTATAAGTATAGTAGAAATGGTAGGGGATTATTTTTATGTGGGTATCAGGAAAGGCCTCAGTGAGTGGTTCCATGTGAGCTGAGGCCAAGATAATAAACAACCGTCCATGGGAAAAATCTAGCGTAGGGGTACTCCCAACAGTAGGAACCATGAGTGGAAAGGCTCTGTAGCAAGAATAAGTTTTCTGTACTCATGAAACAGAAAGAAAGCCAGATATCTATAGCAGAGTAAGTGAATGGAGGGGGGCGGGAGGCGGGGGAGGGCAGTCACTCAGACTTCATTAGCAAAAACTATGCACCAAGTCATGTGTTACATATTGGAATATGAACCTGAAAACGGCATAGTTCTGTCCTCAGAGGCCATCCACGGAGTAGCTGGAGAGACTAACAGAGAATCCATCTGCTTATAAAATGAAATACTAAGTGCTTTATATGATACAAATAAAGTGGCACAGCTTCCAAGATCTAGAAGGAGACTCCATGGGTTTTCTCAAGTATCAAAACCACATTATTCTGTGCTATTCCATGGAATTGCTATATCAAAACTTAACTTCAATCCTGTATATTTCTCAGACATTTTATTCTCAACTCATTCCCCTCTCAAACAGAAAAAAGAAAAGAAAAAAAAGCATCATATAATAGCAAAGCCTACAGTCTAGATACATGACAGAAGGTATAGCTTGGCCTTTGATACTCACTAACCAGATGATCCCAAGGAGATATTTAGAAATCCATAAAAACATGAAACACATTCATCCAAATTGCCAACAAACACACAGATTCTTAGTGAAGGTCTCTAACTAATGACACCCACATGGTCAGGCATCTCAGGCTCTCCTATTCTTACTGCTTCTTCAGCATTCCCATGAGAGGGGCTCAGTCCCACCCCACTGGGAGAGAGGACACTCTTTTCTTACCGGGTATCAACCACTCGTTAATGGACACTCTCAGCCTCAACTGTTGATTACCTTTTTTTGGACAGGAGGCCCTGGAGTGTGGAGTCCATGCCTCATGCCTTTTCATATCCCAATACCCAGCTCAATGCCCTTCATGTAAGAACCACTCAATAAATCTTCGTTGGTTGACTACAACTGTATTTTAAAAAACAATGATAGAGAAATGTGATAAGGAGATATATTGAATATAAGTTGAGTGATATTTTTATTTTGTTTTCACTTATTTCATCTGTTCAGTAAACATTTGGAACAGTGCTCACAGCATGAAGAGGCATGATCTCTGTTTTCCAAGACCAAGCTGCTCACCAGTCCAAGTGGAGAAAGAAGACAGAGTTAAATGGCATTGCAAGACAGGGTATAAGCTTAAACGAGTTGGGGAGGGATTAAGCACCAGCGAGGAATTAGAACACAGAATTCAATGGGAAGCTTGTTGTATAAAGTCAAGGAGCAAAGTCCTGTGTCAGCTTCCCAGTTGTGTCACTTGCTAACTTGTGTGACTTCAGGTGAATTCCCCTCTCTGGACTTCAGTTTCCACATCTATGAAATGGGGATAATTAAGTCTAGTTCAGAGAGTTGGAGGCAATTAAATGTTTTTATGTATATGAAATATGTCACACAGTAAATGGCCAATAATCGATGGACTATTCATCTTAACATTAGTATCACTAGTGCTTCACAGTATGGTTTTAAAACTTACTATCTGTGCAATCTTAATCAAGTGATGTCAGTTCTCCATATCTCAGTTTCCTCATCTGTAATATGGGGATAATAATAGTACCCAAACCACAGGGTTTTTATTAGGGATAAATGCCCATACTATGAGGATAGATGGTGGGTGAGATAGTATATAAAACATTCAGAATACTCCCTAACACATAGTGAGTGTTCAATAAACCTTGGTTAATATTATTATTACTGTACATTCTGTTTTATATAACAACTCTTTTTTAAAAAATTTGCATATAGACTATCAGCAGGAGGGCAGAAAGAGTGGGAGATTGCAAATTGTTTGCCATTCTTTTCAGGCTGTCAATTGCATTTTAGGTGAAAGGTTTCCCAATACCTCCACAAGGATCATTAGAGCTAATTAAATGAAATAAAACATTTTTAAAAGTTTCCTCACATTAGAATATGCTGCTGAAGCATTCATTACGTGGGGACTGGAAAAGATCCTTCCAAAATTAAACTGCTAAGAACAAAGCAGAATAAAATGAAATTAGAGCAAAAAAGTCCTCTGCTGGTTAAGAAGAAAACTACAAGCATCATCCTCATTGTCTCCCACAGCAATGTAGAGGGTAGAGCAGAGGGATTCAGGACCCTTCTAGTTGTAGTTCAATATAGCTTGGTCACATGCTGAATAAAAACAAAAAGAAAGGAAGGGGAAAAGGAAGGAGAGAAGGAAGAAAAAAGAAGGAGACCAACGTATACACACAAAAAATGCCAAAATAAAATAACCCAGATCCCTGAACCACTAGATTGTTGTAAACTGGAATCAGGTTATGTACAAATTTAGCAAATTTTATACAAACAAAATAAATTCTGATATTCTTACTTGCTTCTCTGTACACAGAATTACAAAATTCAGAGCCTGTGTTTGAGAGTTCAACGACTTCCACTCCACAAAAGTACACCCAACATGGCGGCCCTTTCTTGTTCCAGTGTCTGAGAAGAATAAAGGTCATCCTGCTAAGGCAGGAGTGTCCTCTCTGCAGGTTGCCTCATACACTTGCTGTTCACTTCACATTCTAAATCAGTCCCTTGGTCAATGGGTTGGTGTCAGGCAGACCCTAGTTCCTCAAATTCCTGCCCTATAGGACTCCGACCACTGGGAGGTCTTTCCCCTGATGCCAGGAACACATTCAGCCACAAAGGCTGACATAAAATGGGAAGAGATGTTCCAAGAGGACCTTTTTATGCCATGGCTGGGTTGGGTCTAGAGAGGAAGCCCCACCATACCCCATTTTCTACATCTACACCCAAACAAGGCCAGTGTGTTTAGAGCATATGTGATAATTCAAACAAACATTAGTGCCTGAAAGAGACAGGAAAAGAGACCCCAGAGTGAGAAAGAAAGAGGCATGGAAGGAAAGACAAAGAAAGAGAAGCCAGCCAGTATATGACAATGTGATTTTAAAGAGAAGCTGATGCTAGCTCAGGCCTATCTGACTGAGCACTTACTAAATTCAGCCACTCTCTAGAGAGATCTGATTCTCATGAACCTAGGGGCTGTGTCCTGGAGGCCAGATCCTAGTCTGTCCAACAACCTTCACTGTTCCCTTAATATGGGGGCTACTGTCTGTCAGGGCCCCTTTGTTATTTCTTTATCTCCAAACCTCTATAGAGCTGACTACCTTCCACCTTCTCCTTGAAAATACCATCCCATTTGTTTCTAAAATGTTCTTCCTGTGCAATTGTCTCTATTTTATCTCTGGGGGTTACTCCTTACAGCCAAAGGTTAGGAACAGAGCAGGCATCCAGAGGACAATAAATGTCATCGACTATATTGCTTTAGAGGTTCATTCTTGTTTTCCTCTTAAGTAGTCTGAAATCACAGCACATTTGGAGTTCTCATGGTATAAAGCAGATACACAGTTATTTCAGGGTGGGAGGCAACTGGACGTTTAACCTTTGTTCAAAATAGTCCCAAAGGGCTCAGTGGGAGAGATTGGTTTCAGGAACCAAGGATTAACCAGAAATTCACTGGGGCCATGGGTGTTAGCTCCCCAAAGACAAAGGAGCATGGGATGTTCACAAGGCTTGCATAGGTCCTTAAATCGCGTACTTCCTTTGGCAATATCAGTGTTCCCTCCTCATTTTCTGTCCTGTGGGTATTGCCTTAAGCATATCATCCACAAACAATCCATCTTAGAAGAACAGTCACCAGGGGGCAAAACAGTGGACACCAGCACCGATAATCATGTGTAAAGGATGGGAATATTGCCACGTTGCCTTGTGGTCACCTCAGTACCCCAGTTTGGAAAACTTTATTTGAGAGGGCATGTTATGTCAAAGAGATGTAGGGAAATCATTCTTCCCATGAATCTTCTCAACTTCTACCTCAGGCTGACTGTTATAAAATTCCAGAGGTAAGATTCCATTACAATCACTAATTCTGTGTTGCCTTCCTGTGAGCGGTATGGTTTGTAGGTACTGGAAATTGAGTTAGCATTTCAACAGGCACAGTGATCAGGGAGCTAGACACTTACTACTTTACATAAAACATAACCAAGATTCTTCTCCTCCTCCTCCGGTTCCTGTAAGCCTTAACCCCAGAAGCCAATCAGGCCCGACTCAACACTGAAACCCAGCTTCTGTTCAGTACGTGAGTTCTGTACATACTGCTTTGGCAGACAGCACCAGAGAGCACAATTAACGAGAGAAAGAGAAATTTTCCAGACAAATCAGACTCATCTCCCTTACTTCTATCTCAGAAAGCCATGTTCAGGCAGGAAAAGCATGTCTCTCTGCCCACCAATTCACAGCAAGAAGGCACCCGGGAAAGCCCAGGCACAGTCAGGCCCAGGACAAAACAGCAGCTCTGCCAGAGTAGGGAACCCAGCTGGCAACTCCCCATGGCATAGGCAGAGTGAGGGCATTCACACCAAGCCAGACTCTTCCTTTGGGACTCATTAACTTCAAAGAAGACTGTTCACACTGAGCCCCATTCAAGCCCCCAGTGACCGTGGCCACCAGCTTGGGAGTGCCACCGTCTTCAATCTCAGTGAGTTCTTGGCCCAGTCACCCCTTATTCTTACTAAATCCTGGGCCTAGGAAGCCAGTTTTAGGGGGCGGGGGAAGCTCATCTCCTGAACCTCTGAGCAGTTCCCTATGAAACACCAACATTCCTGGGACAGAGTATCCAGCTTATTCATGAATTGTGCGGCTTTGGGAACCAGCAGCCACCCTGCCAGCAGCTCACACACACATGTACCCCTGCCCCTCTCTCTGAATCCCTCTCACAAATCATTGTTAAGTCGAAGAAGAACGGCATTTCCCTACCTGAGGGTGGCGCTCTCCCCCTGCCGGACCGTCACGTTGTCCATAGCTTTGGGGAAGGTGGCATCCCCGCTGCGCACGGGCACTCCTGTAGGTACAAGGAACAGCAGCCTGAGAGACACGACCACGAGGCACTTCCAGGGCAGGAACAGGTACCCACAGACCCCCATCCTCGACAGCCACAACTTCCCAGAACTCCTGCAGCGGCACGGCACACGCCCCCCGGGCGAGCACAGGAAGTGGGTGGGGTGGAGGAGCGAGCACTGGGACCGAGCAGTGAACTAGCGGCGACCTAGAGGCGCGGGGAGGAGAAAAGCGCGCAGACTCCTCCGAGTCTAATATTCCTCCCCCAAACCCAGCCTCAGCGCTTCAGCTTCGGAGAACCAGTTTCCACAGAGGACATCCAAAGGGGCCTTCCTTGGTGCTGCTTCGGCCGGGGACCGTGGCCGAGAAAGGGGAAGCGCAAGGCAGGTGCAAAGGTGTGGGCAAGTCTCAGGAGTCCCTTCTTCCCGTTAACAATTCAGACATGGCACTTTGGAGTGGAGTAAGCACTTTGGTACCCGAAGGGGACAGGGGTGGGTTAAATCCGGCCACCCAGAGGTGGTCTGCAATCCCTCAGTTAGAACAAGGGGAAATCCAGCACTTTCTTTGTAAGTTTCAGAGGAAAGGTTGCCAGCAGAAAACAATCTGTAACAATAGCAGAGATGAAAAGTAGAGCATGCAGGAGGCGGCACAGGGTGGGCGAGGAGGAGGCGGCTGCGCCGGGATTCGTGCGAACCGGACCGAGGATCCTGCCGCAGCCGCCTCGGTCAACTTCCTCGGAGCCGAATTGCGCGCTGCAGCTGCTGCGATGTGACGGGTCTCGGCGGGGACAGTGGCCACGGCGGCGGCTGAGCGAGCAGCGGTCGGGCGGAAGCGGACCGCAGCTGCCCCTTGTTCGCTCACTCTTCCTTCGCTGGCGAAGGCGAGGTGCAGTCGGCTCCGGAGCCGCGCGGACGCCACGCTCAGCGGCCGCCCCCGGTCTCCGCGCAGCCTTCCTCCCGGGAGCAGCCCCGACGCGCGCGGGCCCCGACCGCCGGGGTTGTCATGGCAGCAGCTCCATCACTGACCGCCACTTTCCCCGGTGCCGGCGCCGCGCGAACGGGCGGATTGCGCGCTCTTCCTGGCGGGCGGGCGCGGGGCGCCGGTGGGCGCCCACCTTAACCCCCGCGGCGCCGCGCCGCGCAGCGGCAGTGCACCAGCCAAGGCGAATTTAACCATTTTCCCCCTAAAAAAACTGTAATTTCTAAATTAAGTAGGCAAAGTTACCACACAGTTTTAATAAGCTCCAGACATCTTAATAAAGGTCAAAAACTAATTAACTAGAAAAAGAAAACCCTCCAGCATGCATACATGCACCTTTAAAATTATCAGATTAATTCATTAGCATTTAGAGTGTTGGGAGGATGTTTTAGAATAATCTCATTTTTATTCAATAGTCAACGCCCACCCCACCAGCCCTCCCCACAAAAGCTACTTTAAAATATCAGAGACAACACCACCATTCTAAATAGAGATCTTCCATATATAAAACATGCAAAATCACAGAAGCTAAATAGTGTGTGAAACTGGCAAAATCACATCAAAATCTTGGTCAAGTCCCGACACTTGCATTCTTTATTCTTGTTTTGTCAACACTAAAAGATGCTAGCCCTGTAAAAGTGCTCACTCCGATGAATGAGTGTGAACCACTTACTCTATTTATACAGTGGACTCCCAAGTTTCCTGTGCTTCACACTCTTGCAGAGCTGATTTCATCTTAAGAGCTGTGTTTTTCAAATTCTTGAAACCTGGGGAAAAACTGGATTTGTCTCCGTTCCTGTCATGTCCCTTCTCTGGATGCTGCGGGTCCCTCGGTGCCTATATTTTTATTTCTCTCTTAACTTCAGCTCTGATGGAATGTGGTGCATTCTCCTTCTTGGGCCTGACTCCTAAAGTAGGGAGAAGTCCAAGCAGCCCAGCCCACACAGCAATACTAGCACAGCCATGCTGTCTTCTCAGGAACTTCCAGACCTGAGCTCTCTGCACTGACCCATATTCTACCTAAGGATGGAGACGAGGCAATAGTGGCTTTGTTTCCCCTGCCCTCCGCCCTCGAATTTTTATCAAATCCAACCAGGAAGTATATATATATATATATATATATATATATATATATATATACACACATACACACATATGTATGTATATATATGTATATACATATACATATATATGTATATATATATATGTATATATATATATATAGAGAGAGAGAGAGAGAGAGAGAGAGAGAGAGAAAGAGAGAGTGTTAAGTAACAGAAAAATATTCTCTCCCAAAAAACATCTAGTTAACACCAAAGAGAATTATTATAACCATAAGGGTCCTGGTGCCATAAAAGTTCCTGTACCATTTAAATAGTAACCACCACTTTCACATAGATAACAAGTGTGTTAGGGATGATGCAAGCGTTTCACCCATTATATTTCCCTCATTCTAACTACTTTAGATTGGCAGAGACTGATGTCAGGTTTGCAGATGTGGAAGCCAAACTCTAGGTTAACAAAGAAAGACTGAAAAGGCTGGCTTTTCTCTTCTAATAGTTGACCAGAAAGTCGTTGACCATGAAAAGTTGAACAACTTTATAATGACAATCTCAACTAATCAATCATTAGGCCTATTTTCCCCTACTCTACTCTGGTGACTTTTTGTGATATTATATTCTCAGGGAAACGCATCTGTTACTTTTGGCCAATGGGGACCATATGATGTATGACACCAAAAAAATCAATTATCAACTTATGGCCACAACAAAAGATTTTACTACCACGGGGGAGGCGGGGAATGACATCTCTGGGGAGCAGGAAAATTGTATTTATATTCTAGCAAAAAAAAGAGAATTCACCTATTTAGCACTAGTCCATTCTTGCGAGACCCTATTTCATCTCCATTTTACAATGGAAGATTATGGAAATAAGAAATTGAATAATTTCACCTAGTTAAGATGTTATGTGATAGCAGATATAAGGCATGAGATTATGTTTGCTTACTTTCAGTTTGCTGAATTTGGAGTTCTTTCCTCAAAGCCAAAGAGTTGTCTCTAATCCTTCATCCATCCATTTTAATAACCACTCATGCTCCCCTGCCACCCCTCTTTGTAAATGCATCCTCACTACTTCAAGCGGACACAAAGGCCAGCAGTTAAGAAGGAGTGAGATTCCTTATGTCTTTAGAGTCATTTCTCTGCAGGCTGAAGAATGGTAGTGATAATTCTTTTCATGATAAATTCTAATCCTGGCTCTTGCATCTAATTCCCAGGTAGGTACAGGTGAGAATTAGTTTTCCCATCTAGGAATGTGGATAATGACAACAGGCCTACCCAAGTGGCCTACATACATGATTAACTCTACAGTAAAATACTTAGAAATTCATTTAAGGTGGAAGATGTTCTATTAATACATTTTGCCTGCCACCGCTTCATTATCATGACTGGGCAGAAAAATAATTCTCCTTATGGGCTCTTTAAGATGTTCAATTTATATCAGTCTGCATGCACTTGATCTAAGACAGTCAGACCATCTGTCTCTGGCCATGGAGGGACAGTGCTGAGCTGCAGCATCCCAGCAGTGGCTGAAAGGAAACCCAGCAAAGCAGACCAAAACCAGTCTTGGTCTGGTTTTTTATCAGGTAATGCCCAAAGTGGACAAAGAGAAGCCACTTGAAACCTCATACCTGCTCCTTGGACCCAGGGATCCAAACTTCATATTTAAAAATGGAAGTTTAGAAAGTAGTGAGAGGTCAGAGATGCTCACACAATTAACAAGACAGAATCCATTTCTTTCAAACTCATTATTGAAGTAGTTTGAATAGATGAAGATCAAAATCATATGTCAACTCCCTTCCCATCCCCTAATCTCTAAATATAACCAACATTTAGTGGCTTATCTTATATCCTGTCTCTTGCTTCATAAAAACTGCTGGATTTATTTTATATTTCCTAGCATATCCAAGTTAATGAAAAAAGGGATGACAGTCAGAGCAATTTCATTATATGTGTTCTTTATAGAAACAACTTCCTTTCTATCTCCCGGAAAGCAGATTCCTAACGAGTGCCCACCTCCACCTTCTTTCCCCCATTTCCCTCTCCTTCCTCCCGTCCCTCCTGCATACACATATACTGTACACATAAATCAACTTGTCACAGCTTGTCTCTGTGCTGACAGCTGTAATTGCTTCAGGTTATAAAAATATCTATAGGACAATGCCTTTCAAGCTCACAGACACACACAGGCGCACACACACACACACACACACGCACGCACGCACGCACATACACACTGCCTGCGCAAAATAAAACAATCATATTCCCTTTAATAATCCTGTGACTGCAAAGGAGGGATGTGCAGGAGCTTGCCATGCAGACGGTGGAGTGCTGGCAGGCAGGTGAGGAAGCAGAGGTAGACAGAGACTTCTGGCAGCAGTAGCATCTACACACTAAAGCAGGGTTGGAACACGGAAGAATTCTCAGTGAAAGAGAAATCAGCTGCTGTTTTTGTTTTACTCTGTTACTTACAGCAAGCCAGGTTAGCTGTGAATATTCCACACACACAAGACCAGAAGAAGAGCACTAGCTTAAGAAATACCAGTTCTGCTTCTTCTTCTCTAAAAAGGCTAAAGACCCCCCTCTCCTGGTGGAGATTCCAAATAGGAATATAGGCAAGAAGATGACAAATGCAAGGTGGTTAGAGTGGCATGGTGCCAAATAGATACTGGAAGGTGTAATAGAAAATTGGAAGGTGTCAATCTGGCTAAGGAGATGCCTCTAGAGAAATAGGGAAGGGCTGGCCTTGGAAAAACATGCTAATCTTCCTCTTATATGAGTATAAGATCAAAATAAAATCATTGTTCAGCTGGGCTAGAGTCTAACATGTTAGAATTTCAGCAGGAAGAGCAAAAGAGAAGAAAGAAGAAGCTTCCAAGGACAAAAAAAGAGGTCACAAACAAGAGGAAATGGAGGAGGATAAGAAGAAATGGCAAAGGTTAGACTATGTGGACTTTGAAAGCCATAAAACTGTTTAAGAAATGCATACAGTGAAGAGATGGTCAGTAGAACAACTGATATGTAGACATAAAAGTAAAAAGGAGCAGAGTGAACAATTAAATTCAAAACATCAGAAAAGCAAAAGCCAGACACCCAAAGGGGAGATTCTCAAGAGCCAGGGGTCTGTAGGGAAGAATTGTTCCTTATCTCAGTTTTGGTTCATAATAAGATCCTGGACTCCAGGAATTACAGAGTGACACAGTCAGAGGAGACCTTGAAAGATGTATAGTATAACCCTCTCATTTCATAAATGGGGATTGACCCAGGACAGAGAATAATTGTTGTAGGGACATAAAGGTAATAACAGATAAATCAAGACTAGAACTCAGGACTCCTGCTATGTTTCCAGTGTTCTTTTCACTATACCTGCTAAGTAAGGACACTTCATAAGAGCTAAGTAGTAAAAGATCTTTAGCTGCCGTGTCCAAAGGCAAGAGAGATTTATAGAGGAAGTGATGTCATTATTGCCCAGTATACCTTTGGATATTCAATTATTCAACTGAATTCAATGTTTTCAGTGAACTTTTCCCAGTAGATTTTGAGCTCTTCCTATGTACCAGGAACTGTGTTGGAAGTTAGAGATACAAAGATGAAATGTTTAGTCCCTGCCCTCGATTTGCTTATAGTATAGTGCAATTTGTCAGTGGTTTTATTTGTATATACATTCATGATTACTAAAATCATAATGAACCCCTTGCTCCCTGTAAACCCTTGAGAACATTCTCATTGCTGAGAAAAACAAGCCAAATTTGCCTACCCCTTTGGAACAGTTCGATCCATTACATTTGTCCAGATATCTAGACACTGACCGTGGTTTTCTAAGCTTCATTTAAAGTGACATTAGGAGGGGAAGGGGTGCTCTCAAGGATTTATAAATGTAGAGAAGAAATTCATCTACTCAACAAGCAAGTATTTACTGCCCACTAAATGCCAGCTATGCCTTAGGTGATGAATTTAAGCTGTTGATTAGAGAGACAAAACAAAACCTACATGGGTCTTATCATTATAAAGCACACTATATAGAAGTGGAGACAAGTATTAAAGGAAGAATTCTACAAAATAGTGTATATAATTGTGAAAACCCCTATGAGATGTAAAATTTAAGAATGTATATGGCAGAAGTTCTCATGGAATCTGGAAGACCGGGGAACATTTCCCCAAGGAAATAACTTTAAACTGGGACTTAACAGTAGGAAGCAGATGAAGGGACAGGCAATGTAGGCAGTAATCTAGTTACAGGCAGACAGGACAGAATCTTCACAACCCAAACTCAGAAAGTTCATGGGCAGAAACTGCCTTTTATCTTCTCAGGTGGTGCTCATGTAAAGGAAAGGTGGCTGTATCTCAAGGGCTGTGCCTGATTGAAAACCTCTGCTTCAATTTTCTGTTCATGCATTCATCAATTCGTTCAGTACATATTTATTGATTAAGAATGACCACGGGATTTGGAATCAGACAAACCAGAAGTCAAACAGTCATCTTCTCTATTACTAACTGGGTGACCTTGGAGAAATAAGTTAAACTTGTTTGTAAAATAGCCTTGATAATGTTACCTGCTGCATAAGGTTGGTGTAAGGATGATATGAAACAAGAGATTTAAAGAGTTTAGTGTAGGGCCTGCTACCTGGCAGGGGCTATAAACACCTTGTAGCTCCTGTGTTTCTACATTGGGACGTGAAGTGACGGCCGGTGGATGTGCTTCCCATAGGAACTCTAGACATGATATTTGTTCAGAAAGCAAGAGTCCACTGAGCACAAACTTGGGAGCACTGTTTGTGTACACATCCTGAGGGGTTTCATCCCAGAGCAGAAACATCATGCTGAGATATGGTCAGAAAGGGGAAGTGGCTGAGCTTTCAAACCAGGGCAGGAAGAGGGTGACCCTCTGACTCCCACCCCAGTGTCACAACACAAGTGTTCTCCAAAAGCACAGAGGATACAGGCTTGTGAGAAACATCCTGGCCTTGAGAAAGAGGATAGGGCTTTCTCTTTCTGGGAACTTTTATCTGTCATGTTCCCACATACACCTGAAAGGTAGTGAAATATACTGAAAAAAAAAAATGACACCTCCAAACCATCATAGGTGGGCAATACCCTCTCATCTCCCTGTGAAGTATTTAGCCTTCTTTTTTTTCTTTTCTTTTTTTTTTTTTTTTTTTTTTTTTTTTTTTTTTTGCTTCTGGGTGCCTGATGGCTTAATCCGAAGCCTCCTCGGTCTAGATCTTAGACTAGTCATTTGATAATAATATCCTGTGTCTGACTCATCATTCCTCATTTCTACTCTTTGAACATCTCAGGGCAGTGCTTCAGGATTAGCCTGGTACCCTCTGTGCAAGCTAGAAATGTTACATGCAGACGTTTGTCTACATGCACAGACAGACACAATTCTAATGTTTTCAGGATGCAGCCAAAGCAGTTAGGTGGTGGCTTCTCATTTAGAAAGAGCTCATTGAATGGCAAGCTCACCAGCACCCAACTTGGATCTTAAAACAGGAAATTTACTGTCAGAGGAACTTGTCCTGCTTCTGCCACTGCATACTTTTCTCCCTAAACAATTATCCATTACACATGTTTTAATTTAATCTTTCTCTTCACTTTCTTTAGAGGTTTTACTCTTTGTTCCCTAGCCAAGAGCAGCAACAGAAGAGGTAAATGATTATGAGACAAGAACTTGCTTAATAATATGTACATTCAGTTGTACTTTTTACTGGAGGTAACATTTTGTAAATAACATTTCATAAACCAGAAGATCTGGGTTCTAGTCTCAACTCAGGCCATCATTATATCACCTTAGATAAGTCACCTGTTTTCTTGAATTTTTAGCTTCTTCATTTGTCGAAAGAACCAACATCTTCATAAGCGGGTCCTTGAGAAGATCTAATGTTAATGCATTCCAATGGGCTAATGCATTTTTGAAAGTTGAAAGAATGATTCTAGAGTAAGATGACAGCTCAACAGAGGGGCTGGGGGACGAGGCTATTCCATTCAAACCTCAAGTCTGCTTACTTGCTGTATAAAGCTGCTCACGTCACTTCTGCTTTCCTTCAAAATGAGAAGTTTGGATTAAATGACTTTCAAGGAGCTGTCCAACTCTAATAGTTTATAGTTTTTAAATGCTTCTCAATATTCTTCTCAAAAGCAGTATATTCTGCAAATTCATTTATCAGTTCCTCCAACAGAGAACTAGGCCTCCTCATCATGTCCTTCCACTCTTCCCATTCACCAAGGTATCCACTTCAAAAATCAGGAAACCACTGTACAAAGTAATTAATGAGCTGCACTGGATCTAAGGCAAGCTGTTGAAAGAGCCAAGAAGATTAAAAGTCTTCTGATAAAGGGTTTCTTTAAGAAAAAGAAAATCCCACAATGCAAGCAGCAATGTTAATTTCAATAAATATGCTCTTAATATTTAACTGGCATTTATTTAAACTTACAGTAACTGTCCTATTAAATCTAAATTAATTGCCCATTTGAGAATCTTCTCCTAAAGCCTAGTTGGAACATGGTCATCTAGATCATAGTCTATGTTAGGCATCCAGCCATAAAGAGAATATTTAAGCCATTTTTTAAAAACTAGACTATTAGAATATCATGATTGGAAGGGCCTTAGAGGTCAACTGGACTAGTAAATTTTATAACTGGTATCTTTTGACTTTCTGGGGGCCTGTTTTCTCCTCTCTCCAGTAAGGGCTTATTGCGCATTCCCTATATCTATCTCTCTTACACTCTTTTTTTTTATTATTGTTTTGAATCTCTCTCTGTCTGTCTCTCTCTCTGTCTCTCCCTCTCTCTCTCTTTGTCTTTCTCTCTCTCTCCCTCCCCCTCTCTCTCTTTCCTGTCTGTTAGTGATTTTTTTTTTCATTTAGCCTTCATGTTTTAGACTCATTCTGCTGTGTTTCGGTCTCTCCTGACTTTCTAAGGATAAGCCATTTTGGACACATAGCAAATTTTGTATATACACACATACATATATATGTATATATATTATTTTATGTATCATAAAAAAAAATTTATAATAGCAGTTATATATAAAAGACTGAAAGTTGTGAAATAATCCCTGAGTCACACTGCTTTAGAAGGGGCAGTGAGAGTGTAATTGGGTAGAACTGATCTTTGCTATCTCTGAAATCAATCAATATTTTTTATTCTAAATGTGGTCCCAGCTTAACTTCTGGGATGTTATTTTGCTTTGATCGTAACACATTTACAACATTTCTATCACACACACACATAGACTAGTTTCATCCAATCAGTTAGCTAGTGAAACGTGGATTAAAGATAAACACCTAATCAGATGAGTTAGTATTCAAGCTGAGTTAATTTTCTCAAAAAGTGGGAATTGGTTGAAATGAAAATAATTTACCCTAAGGTTTCTAAAAGTGTAGGACCCTTAGATTTATAAATGATCACTATCTGCTTTGCAGGGCTTGGAGACAAGGTGGTAATGTAGAGAGGGAGGGAGTTGGAGATGAAAATGGGTAGGAGAAATATGACAACATGAATGAGGAGAAGGTGAGCAGATGGGAAGACATGCCACACATTTTTAAGAGGACTAAGCATATTCTCAGCTGTTTGCTCGTGGAAGGCTTGCCTTTGTACTGTCTGTAGGAGCCATGCTTCTTTGTATTTCTTACTAAGCTAATACACAAACCATTCCCCTTCCTTTTTTCTCCTTTACTTCAATCACTGTCAAGTTAGACTAAAGACACTAGACAACACTTACAGTGTCTTTTAGAAAAACCCTTTGTATCTAAAGCTCTTTATTCTTTATTTTATTCAATTTTAGAAATTCAAAAAATAATTGAAACCATTTCTGTATATTTGCGCAGCATCCTGACTTTTACTTTATCTGTCCAACTTTACCCATTACCATTAGGAGTTTGGGGCTTTTCACAATAAATCAAAGGAGGCTGCAGCTAGAATATCACAACCCTTCTAACCTGAGCTTTACCTCCTAAAAAGGAATGATTTTCCTAAAATTTTTATACACTTTCTTCATCTAGTTTACCAAAATTCTACAAGTGGTGCTGAAGGTAGTGAGAAAGTCAGAGCAATCTGTAAGTGGCTTGGGATCATGGACTTAAATGGTACTCAGCTTTAAACCTGGGAGAGAGAGAATGGGGAAAACGTTATGAGTATGCATGTGAATAAGTGACAACACGTGAAAATAATTTATCTAGGCTTTCACAACAGTTTTGACAAGGTGTCAGGATCCAAGATGCTTTAATAAAAAAAAAAGAAAAGTAGGTAATGAGGATACTATTTTTCTTCAAAGGTAGAAAATTAGCTTAAAGCTAAGACACAAATCAAGGCTAGATTGACATATTTCTATATGGAGAAGTGTTAATACTAGATTCCCCAAGGGAGAGTTGCTGGGACAAACCAAATGTAATATTTTTTTATCAATGATCTGTCAAAGGGAATTCATAGCGAACTCTCCCAAGATAGCAGAAGACATTAAGTTCCCTTAAGTAATTTGCAAATAATCTACAAAGTTACTTGAGAGTATAAAGAAGTGGGCAAATGTCATGTAACATATTTTAGGAAAAATTGTCTAAAGTGTGCTTCTCAGATGCTGGACTCTGGGCAATGGAATAAAAAACAGTGTTGAGGAGTGGACTGAGCATGGATGTCAGAGTTAATGGCTTTGACTTTAAGTCCAAGCTCAGCAAATATCCAGCTTGACCTTAGGTAATTTTCTTACCTCTCCAAGCCTCAATTTTCTCCTTTATTAAATAGAAATATCACTTACTTCATGTATTTGCTATGAAGGTTAAATGAGATAGTTTATTTAAGTACCCAGTGAAGTACCTGGCATGTTGTACAGACCCCACAAATGGTAGCCAGCGATTATTCTTTTACCATATAGGAGAACAACATAGAATAGAGTTATAGCCAGTAGCTCCGAGCTATAGTCTGGAGTATGATACCATACATTATTATCCACAGTTATTGGGGAGTTTTGCCAAAAAAAAAGAAATGTTGGGCCAAGCATTTTATGAAAACTATTACAACATTGGAAAAATAGAAATAAAGAAATGTTGCCTTTACAGAAAAATTACTGTATTCTGTATTACATTGCATTATATTTAGTTATATATTACATTATAATATATATTATACTGCTACTGTATTCAAATATTTCTTATAATAGTATTATTGTAGCTCACAAATAATGCAGGAACTTCATGTGCTCAATTTCTGAAGGCAGAAATCAGGAGTCACTTTTAATCTCTCCTCCCTCACCACTCTCCACTCCTATGTAATTCATTCAATCTTTTTTCTCTTGTAAGTTCTTCATCCAAAATATCTTTCATGTCTAGCCACTTTTCTCTACCTCAACTGCCTTACCCTGGCCCAAGCCATCATCTCTCTCTCTCTCTCTGTTTTCTTCTTTGGAGTACTGAGATTCCCCCTTACATGAATTTCTTCCATCTTCTCTTGCCAGATCTACGTCAAGCTCCACATTAAAATAAAAATTTCCTGAAAATCTGACCATGTCACTCTTCAATCTTTAATGGCTCCACACAGCATATCGAATACAATCCCAAATCTTTTGCATGGTTTTTGAGTCCTCATGATGTGGCCTCTGTTTATTTTTACTTTTTCCTTCTAGTGGTTCCCTTATGGAGCCATGTCAGTCTTTACTTTTTATTATTATTTTAATCTCTCAAAGTTTCCTCTTTCTTAACTTGGGGATTTTGCATATGCTGCATTCCTGCCTGAAATACTGTCCTCACATTTTTATGGCTAAGTTCTAGTCATCCTTTCAGTTCTAACTTCTTCATAAAGATCTTACCTTAACTATTCCATTTACCCATTAGGGTAAATGCCCACTGCATCTGCACTTATAACATTTATAACGTTTATAATAGTTTAAATTTTGTCTTTTTTCTCTCTTATATCCCTGAAGCCTAACACAATAACCTGAAACATAACAGGTTTTTGATAAATATTTATTGAATTTAAGTGAATAGTACAACTGAGGAAAATTCAAAAATTATGATTTCTTGCAGGGACTTCCAAGTGAAGGAACATTAAGTAGATGAAGACATTTGGTATTTATGAAGTATAAGGATAGAGTATACACAAACTTAATGACCAAACTCTAGCTGTAAATAAAAAAAGAACCCCAATAAATTGAAGAACAGTCATTTAAAGATAAAAACGACCATGTCTGAATAAAAGGTTATAGAGGCAAAAATAATATCTAAATAGGATAAGGGAAAGTTTGGATAAATTAGTGGGTGACGGACCTATACCGGTCTATTAGGTTAGAGGTGTCTGATATATAGCTCTAACCTTTGAAGTATGATTCCCCTTGTAAAATTGCCACTGTCCAAAATAGGAAAGTAGGAAATATGAACAGATATGACCTGGTGTGACCTTTCTAATGTCATGTTTCCATCTACCCAGCAATTCTATTGCCTATATTGCTAAGGATAAGAAATTATGCTTATCTTCCCCCCCCACATACCTTACAGCCACTCATTCTAGAATATTTGTATACTCTTGGTAAGAGCATGTTCCAAATGCTGCAAGTATGTGTGTGTGTGTGTGTGTGAGTGTGTGTGTGTGTGTGTGTGTGAGAGAGAGAGAGAGAGATAGAGAGAGAGAGAGAGAGCGATGAAGAGAGAGAAACATGTTTTAAGAAATGAATCTTGAGCAGGGAGAAAGCCCCCTTTAGGCAGAATTAGTTGGACTGACTTCTGTTCTTACTCTTTTGTTCTCACTTCACTCCCTTAAATATTTCCTACATGTCTGACTCCTGACTTCCACTCTTAATAATGGCTTCGGACTCTTGCTCCACCCTGTGCTTACTACTCCCTTGAACATTACCCAGTGATATACTTTGGGTACTTTTCTCACCTCCCTTGACTCCCTCCTTCCAAGGGTTCAACTTTTTTTTTTTTATTTCTAATTAGTTTCAAGTATACAGTACATTGGTTAGAGATCTATATAGTTAGTAAAATGATCCCCCCAATTGCTCCCTCCCTCCCCTGACCCTCCACCTAGGCAATGTATTAATGTTAATTGCAATCCTTATGCCATCTTCCCATCCCCATGACCATCCATCAGCTACTAATTTGTACTTCTTTAACCCTTCACCCCATTCTCCCAGACCCCAAACACCCCTACCCTCTGTCCATCACCAAATTGTCCACTATATTTGTGAGTCTGTTTTTGATTAGTTTGTTCTTTTTATTCCTTAAATTCCACATATAAGTGAAATCATATAGTGTTTATATTTCTCTGTCTGACTTAAATACCTTCTAGGTTTATCACAGCAATATCTTTTTCCATTCCCTTCCTTTTCATATGTAGGGGTCTTATTTTCTTATCTTTTTAGCCATTCTATCCCTTGGTTGGAGCACTTAATTCTTTTTCCTTTAAGGTACTTATTAATAGGAATGTAGTTGTTACCATTCTTTATTCCTGTTTTTGATACACTTTTTTTCTTCTTAAAGAAGTCCCGCCAACATTTTCTGTAATTCTGGCTTGGTGGTGATAAATTCCTTTAGTTTACTTTTGTCTGGGAAGCTCTTTATCTGTCCTTTAACTCTAAATGATAGCTTTGCTGGATAAACTATTCTTGGTTGTAGATCCTGGGTCTTCATTCTTTCGATTATTTTGTGCCAAGCCCTTCTGTATTGCAGTCTCTCTTGAGAAATCAGCTGCCAGTCATGTGGGTGTTCCCTTATATGTAATTATTTGTTTTTCTCTTGCTGCTTTTAATTTTTTTTCTTTGTGTTTAACCTTTGACATTTTAATTATGATGTGCCTTGGTGTGGGCCTCTTTGGATCCCTGATTTTTGGAATCCTCTGAGCTTCCTGGGGTTTTATGTCCATTTTCTTCAACAGATTGGGGAAGTTTTCCATCATTCTTTCATCAAACAGCTGTATAACATCTTGATTTTCTTCACTTATGCCGATCAGATGAATATTTGGAGCCTTAATAGTGTCCCATATCCTCCTTAAATCTTTATAGTCCTGGCCTCTTTTTTCTTGCCATTCTATTTGAGTGGCCTGATTCTTGTCCTTTAGATAGGGCATGTGATCCTCTTCTTTGTTCACTTTGTTTATTTCTTCGTTTATTCCATTTAATATATTTCTCAACTCAGATAATGTGTTCTCCATTTCAGACTGGTTCCCTTTTATAATGCCCACTTCCATTTTTATATTGTTTATCTCTTTGTTGGAGTTCTCTACATTTCCCAAAAGTTCATTGAGCTTCTTTATAACCAGTGTTTTAAACTCTGCATCTGTTAAATTACTTGACTCCATTATACCTGGATCTCTGTTCTGTTCTGTCATATGGTTTCTGCTTCTTTGTCTTGCCATTTTGGCTGTCTTTCCATGTCTATTTCTATGTACTAGGCAAAGCTCATAAGTCTCTTGGTCTTATTAGTGCAAATTTGTGAAGTAGGTGTCCAGTGGCATAGTCCTGAGAGGAGTTCAGCCACAGGCCAAATTTAGCCCAAGTCTCTACCACTCCGGGGCCATTTGTCAAGACTCAGCAAGCAATCCACAGATGCTGTGCTTATAGTTGCCTCAAAAGGCCACACCTGAAACTGAGCCCAGGTGCCTCCAGTGTGAGCATAGGCGCTGCTCAGTGAGGTGCATTAGACTCGCTGAGGATATACTTGGATGTGACTTGGGTGGGGCCTGGGTTGAGGGAGGCGGGTTTCAGGGAATCCTCTGGGTGGAGTGACCTCTCTTATCCAGTTTGATGAAGTCACAGCTCTGGCAGCTCTGAGTCCACACACTGGGAACAGGGAGGGCTCAACAGGGAACAATGGATACCATCGGCACTTCTGTACCGAGCAAGTCTCATCTTGACCCTCTCTCTGACAATATCTCCCAGTAAGTCCTTCATGCCCCCTGTGTGCAGCCCACTCGGCACTGGTGCTCAGAGCGAGCAGGTCCGTCACCATGAAAATCCACTTGTGGACACGGCCCCTTTAAGAGGCTTCTGCTGCTGCTGCTGCCACAGCCTTTGCTTTGTCTCACTCAGCCACTCGAGACCAGGCAGCCCCATGTCCTTACCCTGTCCTACCTTCTGCTGTTGCAAAGTGATTTCTTGGATTTCTCCGTAGTTGTATGGCTTGTTCATCTAGATCCCAGGCAATTTTTCTTTGCTGCTGCTCCTTGTTTCCATCACAACTTTGATTTGGTTGCCAGAGGGATAAACAGAGCCTCTATCATCTACGCCATTTTGAAGCACTCTAACTAAAGGTTCAACTTTTAATAACAGAAGAGCTGGATTATAATATGTGCCTCTAAACTCTTGGTTTCATGTCTTTTCTTTCTATTTCATTGCTTCCCTGTGCCAGCCTACTTTTCAGGACATAATGGAAGACAATCAGTTTTATATAATTCTTCATTTTTCCCTCTAGTGGAAGAGAACTATGATAGCTGTAGTCCAAAACAATAGATAATGCACAGGCCTGTGCTCTTAGCTTATGTTCTATATGATTTGCTTTTCTAGAAGGTGTCTAACTGTAATTTCATTTGGGGAGCTGTGTTAGTCACTTCTGTTTCCTGAAGACACAGCTGAATACCATGCACATGAACCAAGAGATCCAAAGAAATGGCAAGCCCAAAACCAGAAGGGCTCTAGAAAACTTTCTCCAAAATCAAGGTCCAAATAAGTTACTTGGAGAGATTGTTTCTGATTGCCCAGCTGGGATGGGAAAACTCTTCTCACATTTATTCAGCAAGTATGTACTAGGGTAGGTGATGTGATACAACAGGAACTGGCATACCCTCAACTCAGCCCCCAGGGCTACAGTCTGCTACAGAGACAAACACTGGAAATAATTGTACTGGTAATCGATGAATCACTAGTGGAATACATATTACAAGGGAAAAGTACAAGATTACAAGAGAACAGAAAAGGGAAGGGACAGTGTCTTATTCATAATCACTCTATCTCAGAGCAGAGTAAGGTAAAATATATTTAATAATAACATTAATGGAAGAAAAATGATTGAAGGAATAAACATCTAGAATCTAACATTTGAATATTTTTCTATGAGGCCAGTTAGTTGTACCCTCTCCTACACAGACATCTTTACCAGACCCCTTTCTTTCTTCAAGAGGCAATAAAGTTCTAGGGAACTGGGGTACCCTTCTGATGTTGTTGTTATTTATCAAACTAAAATGGGAGACACTCTAAATCAGATTATAGAAATATTTTCAGCATACTCATTTTGCTCTTGGGAAAGCTAGCTCACCACACTCAGAAAAAAATCCACTCTAATCCCAACATCCAATTTATGACCTCCTAGCAGTCTCCATTCAAGAATAACATTAATAATAATCAGACTATTAGCCAGGGTGCTTGGTTTGAGCCTGAAAATTTTGAGAAACGATCTTATAAATTATTTTCCAAGGATATCATCTTTAAGCATTAACAGGCACAACTGACTGAATTCTGGGAATTGAGCATAATTACATGGAAATTGACAGGACACAAATGCCAAGAATCCTGTTAACCTTTAATACCTTGAAAAAATTCTCCTTGTAATTATCTCTTCCCCTTGTCTTAAATGTTACTGATGAATATTTAGAGTCATAAGCAAACATGGAAGGGAATGTTTTGTAAAATCTTGATCTTTGTTTGAAATAATAAAGTTTTCTGAGCATTTCATAGAATAAGGAAGTGCTAAACAGTGCTAAACTTGGAATTTGACTATTTCTGGAAGTCATTTCCATCTTTGTATTTGCTCTGCTCTAGTTCTCTGCTTATAATTATCCATGCTGAGTAGAAACTCCTTTGCATTAGCAATTATAGTAGAAATGTAGGTCTGAAGCATTTGGTGTCTAATGCAATTTCTGACCTGTTCTATGTCTTTGGAAAAGTCACTGCACCTTTTTAGTACTTCAGATTCCCTTTCTGTGAAGTGAACATAATGGCATTTAACTCTAACAGCAATAATATTTGCATAGTACTTTAAACTTTACCATGGACATTTGCATTCCTTATCTCACTTGTATAGGAATGTCTCCTGAATGTCCTCTTCTTTCCAACTCCACTGATACCAGAAAGGCACCCTCTTGTTTCTTTTCTCTATTGTTTTAATTCAATCTTAACTCATCTACCCCAAACTCTGCCTCTTCCAAAACCAGTGCTTCTTTACATGAGTGGGCAGAATAGACTCGTTGGGGGTGGTAAAAGGTTGGTGGGAGATTGGTTGTCGCCATAATTTCAGAGACATTCCTTCCACTGAGTGCATGCATGGAGACAAAGGAGGCAAGACACACAGCAATACACGGAATATTCAGTCACAGATGTTGAATGACTGCCAGATATTTAAATCAGAGCTTGACATGTATTGCATTTGATATATAAACACACTATTTTTGCAAGTTTTTATTGTTCACTAACCCTCTGGGAATAAAATTATCTGTAACTTAATGAAAGATTGTGCTTTGATTTGTTCAGGTCTTCACTAAAAGTTGTTCACTAGTTTAGAAAATCACATGACAAATGGTAATGCTTCTCACAGTATTTGAGTCCCAATTCTACACCCCTGTAGCCATCACATTCATGGAGATTCTATATATGAACACATGCATTTATACTTCATTACATCCTGTGGTGTAGCAATGCCTAAAGATTTATTTTACATTTATTTGATTATCAATCATTTTTGATTTACTTCTCTTGTAGATCCAGTTAGGACTTTACACAGGTCATTTTTTTAAAGTAGGTGTATAAGTAGCTTATTTTATTTATAAACTTAATTTTGCAAAGTAATAAGGGTATCACAAAATATTTTTTAATGAGACTTGGGTCATAAAAAGTAAATAACTCCTTATGTAAATAATTCTATACACAGAAGTCAGCTTCACCTTACTAAAATACAGATAATACAGGTAATAATACAGGTAATATCCTTTACCTGTCCAGGAAATTTCAGTGACTACTCTGTCTATGATATATAGTTTAAATTCCAAAGTTTGGCAATGAAAGCTCTTAAAAATATCCCAAGCTAACTTTCTAGCCTTAGTCTTTGCTGTGACCCTACCTCCACCCTCATCCACCATCCTGTGACTGACTCTTCAGCCCCTCTGCATATTCCAAACTATGTATTTACTCAGACTTTTGCTCTGCCAGGATTCCCTTCCTTTTCATTCACACATTTCTAAATCCCATTTGGACTTCAAGGAACAGTTACAAATCTATTTTCTTCATGAAATTTTACTTTAACTGATACCCCATGTCTCCCTATCCCCCATTCCCTCACTGTTTAAAAACGAATCCTTTTCAGGATCTATCTATCTTCTTGTTGATTTTTGTACTTTCCCAAGGCTGAACCAAGTACGTGGTCCAGAGTATAAGTTCAACAAACATTCATTGAATTGAATTGACCTCTGAGAAAGTCAGAGAAGTAGCCTAGGTACTATTATATTTTTTCACACATAAGGAAAGTGAGCTGTAAAGGAGTTCTGAAAGGTATTTTATATAGAGCATCAGATGAACCATGTTGTAGGGGGAGGGGGACATGTTATTACCTCCCGCTCATTCAAGGCTCAGAGCAATACCTAGAAAAACATTTAGAAAAGTTAGCATACATTTGTGCTGAAATAAAAACTTTTATTTCTAAGTCTTCTTTTTAATATGAGTTTGGATTTATATCACTCTGTGTGCCACTAATGATGGCAAATCTACCTTTTAAAATCTTGTAACCAAATAACTCTGCAGGTTTTCTCCTTTTAAGACTATATTCCCAACAAAATTCAGCCAGAAATAAGACATGGGTTTCCCAGAAACCTCCTGAAGCTTGCCTGACAGTGGAAGGGTCAGGTTCCAGCTGCGCTCCCTGGCACAGCTCCAGCCTTGACTAAACCCATCCATCACAGCCGAAGCCTGCCCTTCTCGCACATCGCTTGAGTTGGAAATGGAAGTGGCCTTTTAACAGAACATTGTCTTAGGATCGTGTGAAGCAAGGCTGACAGAGAAAAGAAGATTCATTCCTGACACCAATCATGCTAATATCTGTCACCAAAATGACATTTTCCCTTTAATGATGAAAAATGCATCAGGAAAGAGGGAGGAGAACAAACGGCTTTCATGTGCTGCTCTGGTCTGATAGAGAGGAAACCTCTGCTGCTGCTGGTTTGCAGTTTGAGAAGATGGAAGGAAGGATGGCCAGTTGGTTACTGAACAAATACAACCAGTACTTCATTTGGAAAGGAAGGGTGCAAACAGATGGAAACCTGTGGGTTAGACAGTGTCACTGAACATCTGACTAATTTCTCATTAGGCCTTCTGCCTAGATTTTCAATAGGTTGTCCCCATTTCTTTCAGGCCCAAACGGAAGTTCAGTACTGGTTTGAGGGCTACCATACACATAGCTTTCCATATCTAGTTTTGCAGAGCTTGTAAACCTCACAGGAACCCAAAGCTGCTGGGAGTCCCCAAGCCCTCACTTACATACTTTCTGCTGCGTGGAATGACAACAATGGAGGAATCCAGTCTATATTGCAGGAGCCATATGTATATCCAGGAGGGTCTGTGTTGTGGATGATCCCTAAGTGGAATGAAGCATGGTAAAGCCAAAGTTCTACCGACTGAACACAGAGAGAGGTGGGGACTGCAGAGACTAATTAGACAAGCATATCTCTGGCAGTTAGAGAGAAGCTGCACAATTGTCTTGGGTGTTCACAAAGTGAACATTTCTCAACAAATCCTAGATCTTTATCTACAAGTCTATTCTTTACAAAGGCACTAGGTGCTGACATCTATATAAAATTGTTATTTTTTTTTCTTCTCCTCCTTTCTTGTCTGCTGGCAAAGCCTGCCTCCTACAACATAGGCTAAAAATGCCAGATATTCACTTTCCTGTCTCTTTTGCAGCTATGGATGACCACATTACACAGTAGACGGGTTGGATATTCCTCTCTAATCAAAAAGAAGCTGGTGCACTCCTCCAGGCCCTCTTTGTTTTTGTCTCTGATCATATTCAGGTGATAGTGTGAAGACTAGAGAAATGTAGCCACCTCTCATTCATGGCATGAAGACCCCACATTTCAAGCATAATGGAGACTGTGAAATCCTGGACCTTCAGCTACTACTGAGCTATTGGATACCCTACCTCTAGGCTTCTTTGATGTCCTAATTTTCTAAGCCTCTGTTAGTAAAGGTTTGATTACTTGCAGCCAAAAGCATTGGAGTATTATATTTGCATTTCATCAAGAAAGTGTATTAATATTATGAGGGTGGTTATCTACTTTAGATTCCTTTACTCAGCCTTAAACCGACCTTGTTTTGTGTGTACGTTTCTTCTACTTTCTGCTGCCAGCTTTCTCTTATTCCTTGACTCATAAAAACCGGCATACACAGGCTGGCTAATACACCAAAAATCATACTACATTAGGGTACTTCTAAAGTTTTTAAGCTTTTGCAGTTCTTTGCAACATTAATTAACACAACACCCACTCATTAGCTAACCTGCCAGCAAAGCAACTCAACATCATTATCTTCTTTATAGAGAAGGAAACTGAGTCATTTATGTCCCTATATTTGCATGAGTGGGCTTCTGCCTCCTCCTCTCCTCTTCCAACATTCATACTTTTAAATATATTTTAGACCAGCAGTGATACGATTTTATGGGACCTTCTCCTAAACAATTGAGACTCCCCAAAAAACACAAGTCCATATTTTAAAATCCCTAACCCTATTAAGAATTCCTACAAATAACCAAGACCACACTGTTCATATCCTCAATTTTGGAAAAATATGCTATTCTTCTTTGATGATCTTGGTCTTTTCTACCTCCCTGTATCCTTTCAGAGAAGGAGGGTTAGAGCTCAAAGATTCAGAGTGACTTTTAAGCTCCACAAATGACACTGGAGCTCTGCCTTAGGGGAGAGAGAGGATGTGCACTGACTGTTCTCAGGGAAAAAATGGCAGAGGCAGGAGAAAAGCATCCTGTCTGGAAGTGGAAATGCTGACCCAGTGGACTCAGGCAGGCTGGATCCCTGCCGTAGGTAGGGCTCCTGCAGTGAGAAGCTCCAGCCCTCTGTGGACTCTTTTCAAGAGAAAGACACTCTTGCTCCTAGGGAGCACGGGCTGCCCTAAGTGCCACTGACAGTGCAGGACAAGGAGCAAGCACTCTGCCGGTCCTGTCCACAATGTGATCTGCTCCTTAAGAGGAGGACAAACTGAGCTGGGATGCCACAGGTCCCTTAAATTTCCTCCACCTTCTAAGTGCAATCACCCAGGAGGCAGGAGGAGGTAATCCTTAGGATGGCTATGCAGCCAAATGTTCAGTAGAGGAACTGGAAGAAGTTCATATCCAATAGAAAATGCATAGAAGAGAATAGGTGAAAAAGTATGATATCCCTGACTTAAGTTAGTAGTCAGTCAGGATTTCCTGACAGTAAAGGAAATTACATACTGCTTGATAGAAGCTATGCATATGTACACAAAAATCTAAATCACATCCATTTCTTTTTTTTTTTTTAACAATATGACTGTTAAATTTTTTAAAATGATAAAGATTCTCTCTGCATGGTTATAATAACTACAATAGATATCAAAATGCTGGATCTGCAAAATAAATTATCTTTTGCCATGTTATCTAATTCTCTATCAATCACCTTGTCCAGAAGAAGCATTCTCCCCATTTGACAGATGAGTAAACCAAGGCTTATACTTGTAAAGGAAGCTGACAAAGTTTTCATGGTAGAATGGGCAAGTCTAGGTCTCAGATTCAATCCTCTGACTCCAAATTCAAGACTCCTTTTACTTGGCTGCAGGTCAATAAGTACAAGAATCGATCCTCCCTCCTTGTAGAATGGAATGTATGCCATGGCTCATAGGGAGGATAAGGAGTGCTCAAATAGTTTAATGGGAATAATTTATGAGGGGCAAAGAAAAAAAAAAAGATGACAATTCAGAAATGGATAGAATGAGAACCAGAACTATGGACAAGAAGTAGGCCTATGAAAGAATGACACACAGAGAAAGAAGAGTAAGACAGTCCAAAATGTCTGAGCTGTGTAACCGACCTGCCATTCACTCCAGTGTATCACTTCTGAGTTTCTGGAAAAGCAGCATTTGTTGTCCACAGAATAATAAGCGAGATTTATGGACACTACAGGCTTGGGAGCACAGATATGGTCCCCATAGTGGAGAGCACCTTGGAGTGGTCTTGCAGGTGTCTGTTGGCAGACCAGGCAGGGCCAATTAAGAAGACCAGGAGCCTGTTATCCGCAGCAGTGTCTGTTCAAGAAATAACGGTTAGCCTCCTTAATCTCTTGGGAGCATGCAGCACCCTGAAATACTCTTCTCCTTCTTGAAATGGCCTCTTTCTTTAAAATTTAAGACACCATACTTTCCTCTCTTCCTAGGATTGAGATGATACCACCATAATCCCTCCCATTTCTGTTGATGAAATACTCACTCTTCAAGATACACCTTGAATGATCCCCTCTTCCACAGAGCCCTTCTGGTTATCCCAGTTAAAAATTATCTTTTTCTTCTAATTTCTGCAATATTGTATGTTTCCTGTAACGTGTAAAGCACACTGCCTGTGTTAAACCAGCAGTGATACAATTTCATGAGGCCAGTTGGTTGTAAACATATGGCATCTTCCCTACAAGAAGGTAAACTCATTGTTAGGAAGGTCTTTGTCTTTTCATGAGATCGATTTACTTTAGGCTTGAAAAGACCCATATAAGTCATCTAGCTCAATGTCTTCATTTTATAGATGAGGAAACAAAGGCCTAAAGAGTTGACATGTTTGAGACAAGTTCACATGGCTAGGCTGAATTTCATTTGCACCCTTGGCTCAGTGAAGTACTTGTCTAGAATAAGGCCAGAATGACAGGTTGAATAAATGAGTGATCTGAAAAATCTCTGACACGTGCCAGTCCACGGCCAGAAGTAGTCTAGATAGAGAAACATACAACTGATATAGAATCCTCAAGTCATCTTCATTTTAAAGATAAACATGTCATTGAGCACATGTCTGTTCCCATCCAATGGAGTTTTCATGAGGGGCTCATTCAAGCTTCTTAATAAGAAATTGGGTGGTGATGTTGCTTTTAATCAATTGACCAGGGATAAAAGTTCTTGAGTTTATTATGGTTTAATACATTAAAAAATGAACAGAAAATCAATCTAGCACTAATAAAATATGATTGAAAATTGCTAATATAAATCCAATAGTGGAACCTTGCTTTACAAAAATAAAAATGCATATGGATTTTTTGTATCCTCCACTGTAAACACTGCACAGAGCTCAGCTCTCACCATCACTCCCCCTACACGCAGCAGGCTGCTGCTGCTGTTATTACAGGCAGACCACCTTACGATTAGCACAGCAATGCCAATTAATTGCAGTAATGAGCAGGCTTCGCATTTAAGGAAACTCACAGCCTGATCCCTAGCAACATTTATAGGCTCAAATGTGTTTAGGAAGCTCTGTTACCAGCGGGTATAGTGTGCGTCTTCACAAAGAAGTGAAGTTTCTGAGGGTCAAGGGTGTGGTATGTATGTGTGCTTGTATGTGCATTGTGTGTGTGCATATATTCACACATGTCCATTATTTCAGAGTAGCCAGAAGCCTTCCTCTAGAAAGGGGCACTGGATCAAGGAGGTGGGTCCTTGTGAAGAGAGGTAAGTGCTGCTGGAGGAGGGAGGAGCCCTGTGTGTCTGAGAAGAAGCCTGTGTGAACAAGAGAAATGAGATTTTGAGTACAAGGGACCTGGAAAAGGTACCAAATACATTCTTAAGTAGGGTGCTGAGGAATGTGAAGGGAAAGGTTCCTGCAGAGACAGCCGTGCTTGGTTTCGGAAACAATTTTTCATGAGTAAGCAGTGTTTTACAGTGTGTTTTTGCCCCAGTTGTATCCCTGTCTCTCTCCTTTTTCTTCCTTAAAGCCTCTCTGTGCCCATCCCCACTGTTTTTTTTTTTTTCTTGTCCTTTTAATCTCTTTGTAGGTGACTGTCAGTGGAGAAGAATTATCTGCTCCTAATTGGGGGAAGCTGCTCTGGTGATTCTGTTGTATAGAACTCCTGAAACAAACCCCAAAAGGAACACTGTTTCTCCTTGAGGACTTTCTAATGTATTATAAAAAAATAAAATTAAAAAAAAATCTCACACACTGGGCCATCAAAGTCACATGCAATGTGACAAAGTGGGTAATTATGTTTCACTTAGCGCACATCAAAGGAACAAATGGCTGGGGAGCATGTACCTGTGCACCCCTGCATAGGGGAAGGACGCCGGTGTGAAGCTGGCCCTGGTGCTGTCTGGGTGCAGCCATCTGGCCCGGGCTTGCCCTCTGGTTCCCTGCCCTTAAAAGGAATAAGGCCCTGAGATTCACATAATTCTGGGAGCTGAAGTAGAATGTGTCTGGCCTTTCTTTTACGTCTCTTTGTTTGGTTTTCATGGAAACCTGTGCTTATTGCGAAACTCTGAGTGTGCTTGCTACAGACAGATGTTTCTGATCTCTGCCCCTCATCATGTTAAGAATGATTTTGGGAGACAAACTGCCATTTTTTTCTCTTCTACCAATTCAAAAAATGAAAATAAATTATCAACACTTCTAAAATACAAAGGTCCCTCTGGAAACAGGTGATTCCAAACAGCTGTTGGCCGAGAGACCTATTCACCACTTGCAGCTTGCAGAACCAGGGGCACAAATTAAATCCACCATCTTGGTCACAGACACAAAAATACAAGGATTAAAGCTGATTTTGCATCACCAATATACAGCTCAAGTTCAGGCTTCTCCTTTACTTCTGGACCACCCCCATCCATCTTCCCTTTTTTCTATTCTTCCATAGACTGAAGACTTTGTCACTTTAACATTTAATTATATAAAATCCTGCTATCTTTACCCCCTGTGGATGAGCAATTGTTCTGCTATTTCTATAAAACACCACAGGAAATATGAAAATAGGAGGCAGGATTTGGAGCAAGACTGTTCCCGAATGCCTGTGGCTAGCAACATCAGAGTTGGCTGTGTGGATTTTACATCTATGGCAGGAAAGGGGTGGTGGGGAGAGAGAGGAGAGAGAAAAGAGAGAGAGAGAGAGAGAGAGAGAGGAGGGAGAGGAGAGAGATAAGTCGACATCACAAGGGAGACATGTCAAGATTCTACAATGCAATTTGTGACCTGAAGGGACTAAACTTGAGCTTGAACTCAAAGGAGATCAGCCCCTACCTGTACCAAGCTCACTGTTTAAAGGCAGGAGAGCTGGGCCAGTAGATGGGTCAAAAGTGTGTCATATACTGGAGAGGAATGAAAAATATATATGTCTTTATCATGTGTGAGATACTCTTTCAAAAACAGTCTGGGCAATATCTATGGTCTCATTCTTTCTTTAACCAAATATTTTACTGGGAAGCAGTGTTGAACAATGACTAAAAGCATAGGCACTGGAGCAAGAGGCCAAGATCCCAATCATGACTCTTTCCCCTGCTAAAGGTATAAATGTGGCAAATCATTCTCTTCTTGTCTTGGTTTTCTCATCTGTAAAATAGGTTTAACAATAGTAGTACCTCCTTTATATAAAATGCCTAGCCGAGAACAGTGCTATTGTAATGATACAATAAGTAACTATAATATAGCAAATACTGTACTAGATACAAGAGCTACAATAATGTAAAGAGCCTGTGTGTTCATTCCAGTGGCTCATAGCTTAATGGAGGTGACAGATATGTGTACAGATTCCCAAACAGCATGATGAGAGCTAAGAATGATGAGAGCTAAGGTAGAGATATCTCAAAAGTTTGAAATTTTGGTGACGAAGTCATCTAAGAATTAAAGCTTAGCAGGGAAATGCTTAGCAGGAGAGATGGGTTTTGTAGGGTAGGTAGGAAGTTACCAACTGGAGAAGAGGAATCAGATTATTTTCAGCAAAGAATATAAAGAACAAAGAAACGGAAATCTAAAAGATCATGGTTTGTTTAAGAAACAGTGAGAAGTTATTTGTGCCTTAGTGATGGTGGGAAGTGAAGCTGGAAAGAAGAACCCCAAATGGCTTGCTAGAGAGTTTAGGTTCCATTTTGTTGGAAATAAGAGTCCACTGGAACTTTTAAAAAGGGGCAGAGGCATTATCCAAACTACAGCAGAACAACACAGATGGCTTGAGCAATAGTGTATGATTGATTGATGGGATGGGGAGATATGAAGTAGGGGACACTGTGAGAGGCAGCAGAGGGGTCTGTCTTTAAAAGTAGTATAGAACATTAGAGTTTCCTTCTAGTGGCTTTTCTTGACTGTTGAGAAAGTCTACACAGTTGAAGATATCTGGAAGTGGCAGAGACTGCTAATTATCTACCTAATCAGTGTTCTCCCCATCTTCCTTACTCAATCATCTCCGAGCTGGTTTAGGGCACCCACGGGCCTAACCAAAAGCTGCCTTTCCAGCTCCTCTTGTAGTAGAGGAGCAACCACATGCTGAGAACTGTCCAGTGGTCTGAAAGTGGAAAGCTCCTAGAGGTTTGTAGGAGAGCTTTGCTTTCTTGATTTTCACAACACTTCTCCCTTCTAACTTATTCTTCTTCCCACCTGGAAATCAAAAAGAGAGTGGAGATGAAACAACCATCTTTCAACCATGAAGGCAAGAATATGACACTAAAGACTGCAGAGAGACAAAGTGAGAGGATTCTGGGATATTGGTGACATCATAGAGCTGGTCCTCAATGAGCCTGTGTATTTCAGGACTTCTTGCTCTATAGTTAAGTCTATGAATCTGGGGTTTTGTTACTTGAAGTGGAACGTAGTTTCTGGTACAAGAGGAACCATGTAGGTAAATGCCTTACTATTACTGAGGCTCAACTATTTGACACATCAAAAGCAAAATCAGTTTCTCTGGCACTTGGAAAAAAGTCCATGCATCACCAGTATTCCCTGCATGTTGATAACCTACAACCTAAAATCTTGTCAGGTGTTAATCATAGATCTCCTACTAGCCTAAGACAAATTTCCCTGAACCACAAAGGCTCAGCCACCATATGGCTAACTCAGAGAGAAGGGTAGAAGTGTCAGCACGAAAGGATAAATCTTGGCTATTTAATGTTTGCCAAGTCAGTGGGGTCCAAGGATATATCTTTCACATGAAGAAGAAAGGTGACTTCCTACACAACATTAATAGCTTAGATTCAGGCTGGTTGAAGGGGAGGCAGACCCCTTGGGCCTAGATGAAAGGTTACTGAGGAGATAAAAGGAGGACCCAGAAGAAGACATAGTCTCAAACTAAAGTCTTAAACTAGAGATGGGGAGAAATACAATGGACTGAGGTCTAAACTGAAATGAATTTGTAATAGGCAGGAGATGGATGAAAGGACCTACATGCAAAATGGTAGATGACTCAGGGCTTTCAGAGTAATATTGATGTGCATTTTACTAGCTAATTGCCTTGGGCAAGTGACCTAACCTCTCTAAGCCTTAGGTTTTTATGGCAAATAAAATGGAAATAATATCACCCACTTACAGGTTTATCATGAAGATTAAATGAGATAATGCACATGAAAGTTCCTAACACAGAGTAGGCACTGTATAAATGAGCTGCTAGTGCCACCCAGGTAGGACAGATGCAAACGGCAGAAGCAGGAGCAGTCTCAAGAAAAACCTGAGTCCAGGGGCCCATGTGAGCCCCTTCTTCCTTTGTAGAAGAGTAGAAAAATAGCTATTAGCAAAGAATGGCTCTGCCATGGCCATGGTCATAGCTTTGTAGGAAAGATCCCTCAACATCCCAAACCTCTTTTTGCCTCTACTTCACTTTTGAGTTTCAGAATCTAATCTGAATCCCCAGCACAGCCTTGCACCTAGGAAAGAGAAGGGGGCACACGAACTTCAACCTCATAGAGATATTCTTTCTTACTAAGTTGGTGAGGAAAGGGGTTTCACATGAACACAGTTGATTCTGTAAAACCAAGGTGCATGCCTAAGACTCAGACGGAAAGGATTCTTTCAGATAGAGAGTCTAAATATGAGCAAAATAATTCAAACCAAGAGTGGAGAGTGAGCTGCTCCACCAGCTAAAAACTAGAACCCAGGCTGGGAACAGTTGAAAGGAAATGTACAGCCTGACCCAAGGTCAGAGATTCTCCTCCCACTGCACACCCGGGCAGAAGGGCTAGTCAAAGAGAGAGATGTCTCAGGAATTTAGGGACAGCCAGGAGATCCAGCAGCCTTTATAGCCCATATGGAAATTCTTTCTCCATGGGCAGCTGGGAATGTGCAGCCTTGGTTTTATTTAAGGAGAGCTGGTGATTTTTATGGCAAATACTATTAACACAAACAGATAGATGGCAGAAATTGAGGGTAAGGAAGTGTTTAACCAGGGTGATGTGAACCAAACTGGGTGAAATCACACTTGTGCCCTGGCTCTGCTGAGCCCTGCTTGCAACTAGCTTGCCCTCATGGAAAGTCAGGTTGAAAACATGCTGGCCAGCAAAGCCAGCATGGCAAATAGGTGTCTCCTGCGGGGCAGGGAGCAGGGGGTGGGGGGGGGTGAGGGGGCAGAATAAGGAGAATGAAGGAACGGCAGAGAGCCAGGGCTCAATTTCTCAAGGGAGTGACCTACCCCTATTTCCCACCCCGGATAGGAAAGAATGAATCCAAGAGTCTTCAGCATGTCCTCCTTCAGTTTGCCATCAGCTCCATCTCACTGATCTTCAGTGGCCTGTATGTACAGGCTTCCTAAATAGAAAGTTTACTCACTCTTGTGCTGGTAGTAAGGGGCCCTGGGTGCACAAGAAGCACTACTCCATCAGGGAACTTCTTGTATAAAAGTTATCTAGTTGTTCCATAATTTAACTACAGTCTCAGTGCAAAAAAAACCTCTTTTATTGTGGTGGTGGCTGATAATGCAATGAGACACCATCCCCTCTGAGCTAATGACGTTTGTGAGGTGATGACAGGTGGATATGAAAATGAAATCAGATACGGTGGGGGCAGGTTCTGTCTTCATTCCTTGCTCTATGCTGTTTCTGTTGCTTGGCTCCTGAGGAAGAGCGTAGGATGTTATCTATTAGTTTGTGCATCAGGATTTTCATCTAATTTCATAATGAAGATGTTGCTCCATCAGATACAGATGACATGTCAGCAGAAATGCGAAAGGCCATTTTTATGTGTCAGCCGACTCTCTGCAGGGCTCCCACCTGCCGGAATAGTATAAAAAGTGCTGGTTTGAGGGGATGGTTCTGCCACACTAGATTCATCTTCACAGATAAGCCAACTCTCTCTTCTGCTTTCCTTATAGCCATAAGCTCTATGAGGGCAAGGGCCCTTTCTGCCTGTTCATTGCTGTGCACCAAGTGCCTGGACATGGTGAGTGCTTAACAGGGGTGAATGAATTCCTCCCATCTGTACTGGTTCCCAGGCCATGAATGGTGTGTGTCCAGTCTTTGCAGACCTGCTTACTCCTCAAAGCTGAGACTTCCATCAATCCTGGTCCACTTGTGAGGAATGGTCCTTACATTGTGAGGAATTGTACAGCTCTGACCCAAATCTGAGAGTCTCAGCATCAAGTCAATCCAATTGTTACCTGGTTATAACTGTGGGCTCATATTTCGAACATTTCTGCGCCTCAGCTTCCTCTTCTGGATAATAGAGATACTAACACTGCCTGCCTCGTGGTTTGCTATGAAAGTGAAGGAGATAATGTTTCTAAATGGTTAAGAACAGGACCTGGCACATAAGAAGCACTCAATAATTATTAATCATTATAAAGTTTTTTTAAAAAGACCTTAGTGTTGGTTCTTTCTCTGCGTTTGAGTGCTTTGTGCCAGAAACCTACCGAGGATAAAGTTCCTCCAGGATTTGTCAATCCATCTCTCAAGGGCGTGATCTTATCACCAACTCAAGACAAGATTGTTCTCTTTCTTCTTTCATGTCCCCTCTTGCCACAGTTTTCCACAATGTGCTCCCTCTTGAAGCTCCCTGGTATTTCATTTGGACCTCAATGTTTGCCTGTGCTAGACCCAAAGATCTTTCATTTGTGGAAGGTCATACTTTTCACAGATGGCATCTTTTCCAAACATCTAAAGCTAGATGGGCACCATGGTGTAGGAATTAAGAATCCTGCCTCCAGAGTCACAAATTTCAGCTTTGCCAGCTATGAGATCCTGGGTGTATTTATAACTTCTAACACCTCAGTTTCCTTATCTGTTGAATAGAGGCACTGATACCATCTCATAAGATTGTTGTAAAGATTAAATGAGTTGATTCCCTTGAAGGTCTTAGAATAGTTCCTGCTTCGGATTAAGTATGCAATAAATGTTAAATATTATTATCTGTAGTCAAGATATATGTCTTTAATACAGTCATTTAATTATAGGAAAGACTCCTCCCGTTCTATATTATCTGCCTATGAATAGCAAGCCATTCCCATGTACAGAGATTCAATGCTGCCTCTCTTCTTTTGTTGTAAAAGTGAGGTTTACTTTGGAAATCTAGCACAGCTCAACACCTCTGATGGAAGCACACTTCAACAGATACTCTTTGGCACTGGGATGTCATCGTCTCCCTTCTTTAATGTTTCAGACATTGAGTTTCCAACGTAAGCTAAAGGGAATGGGCACCTGTCTGGGGGTCATAAAACTGAGTTCTATTAATTCTTCTAAAAATTAGTGTGTAACACAGAAAAAAAAATCACTTCTCACAAGACTTCGGTTTCTTATCTGAACAATGAAGGAGTATAGTAGGTGTGTTTTTTCTTCTCTCTTTATTTAGAGACTCTATAAATATGATCATCAGTCGAAGGTCCCTGAGAATCTGGCCATGATCTGGACAGGCTCCTGTTGCCTTTAGAGAGAATATATCCACCTGTGATTTCTGTTTGGATTTTATGGCATTACTTTGGGGAAGTCCACAAGCTCTCTATCATCAGCTTTGGAAAGGAGACTAAATATATCATGACCTTTGAATATGAAATATAAATGTTTTGTCTTTTCCTTTTTAATTATTTGAGATACACCGTAGTTGGCATGAAAAGGTTACATGTTGTTGTGTAGGTCTTGACAGGCAGCAAACAAAGAGATATCCCTGATTTTCTCATTTATGGGAACTGCTTGAGATACTTCCTTGGTGTGAAGATATGGAGCAGAGTTCTTTTCTCTCCCAAGTACTGCTATCTTTCTCATCCACAGTAGAAAAGTGTACCCAGGATATGTCACACATTTTCTGTCCCAGGGAATATGGTTTTTGTGCCTTTAATACTGCCTGATGCCATCACTCGTGATTTTCTTGAACTTTTCTGATCCACTCTCTGTTCTCTTGGGGTGGCGGGGAGAAGAAATAAAATGAAGTAGAAACTCTTAACTCTTATCAATTGCTATTCATCTAACCTAAATTTTTCAACATGATATTCAAGGCTTTCTATAATTAGGCTAAGAATTGCATGTGTCACCACCCATCACAAATCAGCAGAGAATATTTACTCCTTCTCCTTTTCTATTCTACAAAGATTACTTCCTCAACTAAGTTGTAAACTGCCTTCTCATCTTCCTGCCATCATATGAAGCCCAGTCCAAACTCCAGTATGAGATTCACTCTAGGAATGCAGTGAGGAAAATTAAGTATGCATGTCATGATGTAACTTCTCTATCATGTTGTGATAGTTAGTGTTATGTGTCAACTTGACTAGGCCACAACACCCAGGTATTTAGTCAATCATGATTCTAGATGTTTCAGTGAAGGGAGTTTTTACATAGGGTTGACATTTAAATCTGTAGACTTTGAGTAAAGCAGATAACTCTTTATAATGTGGAGTGGTCTCATCCAATCCATTGAAGGTTTTAATAGGAAAAGACTGAACTCCCCAGGAGAGGAGGGTATTCTATCAGTAGTCAACTTTTAGAGTTGAACTGTAGCATTGATTCTTCCCCTGGGTCTCTCTAGCCTGCCTGCTTGCCCTGCAGATCATGAACTTGCCAGCCTCCACAATCACATGAGCTAAGTCTTTAAAATAAATCTCTCTCTATCTCTGTCTCTTTGTCTTGTGTGTGTGTGTGTGTGTGTGACTCTCTCTGTGTCTCTCTCTGTCTCTCTGCCTCTCTCTCTCTCTATATATATACATGTATATGTATATATATGTATATTTCTACATATAATCTACATATAGATATATTTATTCTTAGGCACTTTGTTGGAATATGCTTTTTCTCTGCGAAGCTTTCCTGGATTTCACTCTATTTCTATATTTCAATTAATTCATGTAGACAAAGAGAAGGAAGCTGTGTGAAATTGTTCTCTACTAGTGATAAAGATGGCATAGCACACCATTTGGTCATATCCTGCAGCTGCCTGTCCTGCACAATGTAGCTTATGGGCTTTAAATAGCCTTTTACATGTCACAGCCCTGTCTCTTTAGGGGGAGCAGGTTTTTCCTTACTTTCACCTATTGTCTCCCCTATCACCAGCATTGTACAGTGGTGTATGGACAAGGTACTCAGTGATTGAAAGAAGATGAATTGTAGGTTGAAATGTAACAATTATAAAGCTTTCTTGGTTTTCCCTAAAAGAAGGTTGGGGACAACCTTTCTCTCCTCTTAATTTCCTTAGTGCTTTTTTTAACTTTTATGGGGGAGTCAAAGGCTGCCACATACTCTTGCCGTTTGTACACTTTATTTGCTGTGCCTTTAATACTAGTGTCTACTACTTATTGGTTGCTCGGTTAGACACTGTGTATGTGTGTAATTGAAACCTCACAATCACTATTTTATTTATTCTAGGTTTTATCATCCTCAAACTGAAATTCAGCAGGATTGAGTAGGTTACCCAGGATCATACTGTTAATAAGTGATCAATCTAGGTTTCACACCCAGTATTTCTGAATCCAAATCCATCTACTTTCCATAACTGCAGTGCCTCCTCAAACTCTTGAGAGTAGAGTGTAAAAATTCATTATATTTGTCTATGTTCATATTGCCTTAATTTAAAATAGTAAGTGCTTAATGTGTGTTAACAAGGACAACTGAATGAAAGGCTAGTAATAAACAATGGAGAACAAAATTCATTTGGACAGCTGAGTGAGGGCCCTTGTAGGAGATCTGAAAGTAGTGAAATCAGGGCTGAAAAATATAGGATGTCTGTGTAGGAAAGCAGATTATATGGAGATATACTGATTCCTTTCAATAAGAAGTTTCTTTACAAGTTCTATGGAGACTCAGGACATTTAGTCTAAGACTAATGGATTTTGTTGTTGTTGTTGTTGTTTTTGTTGTTGTTTCTTGTGTGTTTTTTTTTTTAAATGATTGGATGCTTCCTAGGATGAGAAGATGTCAAGAGGAGATTCTGACTATGGAATCCCATGGTGCAGTGACTTAGTCAAGAATGCCAGATGGCTACAGATTACCAATTTTCACCAGTGATTAAAATGCCCCTTGCATGCAAGAGAAAGACCTGGTTGAATCAAGACTAGGGTAAAAGGATGGAGAGCTGGCTTTCAGATGAAAATTTTGCCACTAAAAAAGATATGTGTAGGTATTATACTTACTAAGTGGTGTCTGGGTCTAAGCTATGTAGCTCTAAGTCATGTGTCCATTGTGTGCCCTGAGAGCCCTCCATTTTGCATCTGGGATCAAACCTATCAGGGCTGAATACTAGTAATCATAGCTTGCCTATAGATACCCCAGTTTTAGGGGCAAAAGGAAACAGGAGTGAGACTGGGAGTTGGACTTTCAACTGTCACAGAGGACTGAACATGAGATATGTGTTTCCTGAACAGCCAGGTTAGAAATTAAATGCCTGAGGCCAAGGAGTTTGTGTTGATATCATTTTAGAAATAGAGATAATAACTAGAAATCTTTAAGTTAGCCCCTGTGACCCTTTAATCGGGCAGGAATTCTTCCCAATGCCTATTATTGCGCTTCTGTCCTTGGTACCTGGCACTGGACTCCAAAATCCAGGGCCCTGGGCAGGAAACTGTGAGAGGCTTTTCTGCTAATCCAACAGCCTAAACTTTCTCTTTCTTAGCTCCAGGCTATTGTTCCTTGTCCTAGCACCTGCTGAGCAAATGAATAATTCCCTTCCCTCATTTGCATTGCTACCTTGAAGGTATTTATAGCCTGTGATCATCTGCCCCCTGAGTCCTCTCCTCTAGACTATAATTTAGCATTAGACCCAGGTCTGTTAGTCATGGAACTGAGCATGACTGGGAGTTCTGTTGCCAGGGCTGGGGCCAGGAAGATCTGGAGCCTCGTTAAGTCTTTAGCAGTGATTCAAAAAAGGAGGAAAAAAAGTCATTCTCAGAATTGGTCCTCTTGGTTTTTCTTTATCAAGAGTTTTATGATTTGTCTGTTGGCTAGAAGAGATTTTGAGATTTGCCCAGAGGGCTGTGTGCGTGTGTGGTGCATGGGGCTGGGGGTGGGAGGAAGTAGAGTGGAAAGATTTTTTTCTGTCTCTAGTCTTTGTCTTTCTGGTCCACTATGGCTTGACTCCTCCATTGTAATTCTTGAAAGTGGCAAAACCAAAAAACAAACAAACAAACAAATCACAAACATTATACACAGAAGCACAACAATCTTAAAACACCCTTGTAACACATATGCTTCTTTTAGGTTTTTTAAGATTCTAAGGCCACAGACCACTGAAACATAAAGAAAATTATATGGAATCTTGAGTGAAGAAAAAGATTTGGGACTATTTAAAAGACAACAGAAGAGGTATGGTTTGTGCCAAGGATGTTTTTGGAAGTTTATCCATAAGACCCCAAGTAACTAGATTCATTTCTTCCTATGATTCAGAAGGTAAAAGGTAAAATAAATATTTTTCAAATAAGTATTTTCTCAAAAATTATAATTGAGACTATTTTGAATTTGAAGTTTGTCATGTCCTTCCTTAGACATTATGATGATACCAAGCTGACAGGTAAGGATATTTCCCATTCCCACCTTGCTGGAACTCTCTATTTTGTCTTGTGTTGCTGAATTAATCTCTTTAAACTTAGTTCAGTTTAAGTGCAAGAGTGTTAAAGATTGGGGTTTAGGAGTTGGGTGTGATGTCAAGACAACTTCGAATTCAAACTTTTTCGAATTTTCAGGAAAGGTTTCCACACAGTGGAGAAACCTGGCAGACATGAACTTGAGCACAGAATCAAGTATGACATCTCTGGGAGTGGGACAGATAGACATTGTACTTCCTAATGCATTGCACTGAGAAGAGTATAGCATTGTTTCTATGATATTCCCTCTAAGAATGTACTGCCTGAGGCTGGTCAGAAAGAAAGATGAGACAGACCCAGGTTCAGGGCCATCCCACAGAGTGGAAGCTGTGGATACATTCAGAGTCTGATAAGGAAGTGAAAGACAAATAGATCAAACAATTGCTCCAGATTGAAGGAGAGTGTGAGTTATGATAACTGAATTTAATGTGTGCTCCCGGATAAATTCAGGGCCAGAAAGCAAAAAGAGACAATGTTATGACAGTTGGCAACATATGAATAAGTTCTTTGGATTGGAAGGTTGTTTGGCATCAGATTGATTTCCTTGTTGTGAGAGTAAGGAAGATAGAATTCTTATTTAGAGAAGGTGAATACTGGAGTATTTAGGGCTGTTGGGGTCTCATATCAAGCAAAGATCTCTCTCTCTCTCTCTCTTTCTTCTAAGAGACTCTGGACCCAGGAGAAAGGAGAAGGACCTTAACAGGACAAGTCTATCCCCCTCAGCACAATGGACATTTGCCGACTTTGCTCTAGTACCCACCTCTGTCTATTTTCTCCTGAGTCTTTTACTCTCCCTATCTCTAGCCATTTCCTTGTATCTCTGTCTCACAGGATATTTCTTTCAAGTGTCTATGACATAATCTCCAATCTACTTGATAACAAGTTTTCTTTCTGAGAATACCAGAATTTTAATAGGAAGCACTTAAAAAAAAAAAAAAAGTCTTCAAGGTTCAAAGGAATCAGTCTTCAAGGTTCAAAGGAATCATTCTCCAAATGCAGAATTTCTGGTCCTGGAAGTTTAAACCCTGACAAGCCTCACATAACAGGTGTAGTGAGAATCTTGCCACTTGAGAAAAGGCTAACCCTGCCCAGAGAATCTGTGATTTCTCATACCACATGGAGGGAAGCCGTGCATTCTCCCAACATCTCTACCTCTTACTCCAAAGGGTACTATTCTCTTTTCATGCCAAAGATAGTTTAACATACAGGATGGACTCCCTTTAAGTAATTCCACAATTACTTAGCAAGATGGGATGAAATATACATGAGTTATTAAATACTATCATCAAGATGAGTAATAAATCAGACATTTTATAGTATCTGATTATAAATTCCATTTATTCTGTAAGTATTTAAAGGAAGAAAAATGAAGACCCAACAGAGATGTAAGCATCCTTAGGATGAGTATACTGTATTATTGCTGTGTGGGTGCTGCATCCCAGGAGATGCACAGAAGTTCCCTCTCAGGGCTGCAGGTATGAACCCCTGTCTCTCTGGCACTGTGGGTACAGGCTTTGGCAACCAAGAACATTTCTATAAGGTTTTTGCAAGTCAGGAATTCTGGCCAGATTCCTTCTGGAAGTGAACTTGAAGATAGCCTCCCCCTTCAAATCCCTGGACCAAGTCAAGAGAGAAACAAGGTAAGAAAAAAACAAGGTACTGGATCTGTATGGGCCCTGGCAGGCAGCACTGACTGATGCAGAGCCCTAACTATGGAGACATGACATAAACTATCTGAAAGAGTGGCCACTGTAGGTCAGGGAGCTGGACACAATTTCAGTAAAGTAAGCATCAGTTCAATACCAATTACGGTTGTGTTCATATAGCACTTCATAGTTTACACATGTAATTTCATTAAATCTTACACTGCCCCTCTGGCATAGCCACAGTAAATTTAATTCTATAGACAGAGAAAATGCGCATGTCTCACTCTTGTAACCAGGTCTTTCTCAGTTCCTGCCAATGCTGCACTCTTTAAGTAATATCTCTTTAAATGTGGTTCTCATGTGCAGAGAGAAGAGGAAAACGTAGTCTTCCGACATCCCTCATGGCAGAATGTGACCTGCTTTTGCCTTTGGAATGCCTCATATGTTATCCTTCCAGAAGATTTTTCTAATTATGTTTTGCTTGGGCTAAGATTAAAATTAATTGGTCTTTTTATGATCACACATCAGGTGAATAATAGGGCCAGGCACCTGAGGATAAGCTAAAGATTAGAGATTGGTTTTGAGTGGTCCACAAGCTAGATAGTTTGAATGTAGTGGGAGATGACCAGAACATACCTGAGCAGGCCTCTAAATTTGCATCCAGAAGTTTGTTTCGTGGTTGGGATCTTTATCACAAGCTTTATGTGACAGTATTTAGTCTCATGGGGCCACAGCTGTTGACTCAACATGCACGCAAACACATCCATGTACACACACCCCCACACAGCATGTAACACGAATTTTCATCCTTCTACAACATTCATACTGTTTATTAGACTCTGAGGAGTGTTGACTTTTGGAGAAAGACCAGATACATCACTTCGGAGAAAGAGAAAAGGAAAAAAGATTGTAAAGAAAAAAATCTACTTTCTCCCTCCTTCAAATGCCACAAGAAAATGTCATAGAAATCGCTTTACTCAAAATAACAGAGTTCAAAACAAAATTGTCAAGTGTCACTCCCTTGACCTGCCTCTCCTTTGCACACAGGGTTCCTCTTCCCCTGCCTATTAGCTGCCTTACTGCCTCTGCCATCTTTTACCCCTCAGGATGCCACTTCTTGTCCTCCAAAGGAGGATGAACCGAAAAATAGCTCTTGAACAGCTTTTCAGTAACGGGAATAATAGAGAATAAACAAAGAAGTGGGTGAGTAAGAGATCTTTCTCTGCTAGCTGGCCGTATCCAACTCTAGGACAATGTTCATTGGAGACTATATAAGAGAGGTTTATCATCATTTTTAATCTCATACATTATCAAAGCCTTTATTGAACGACTAATTGTGCAAGGTTATATACAGGTCACTGTAAATAGAGAAGTACATAGGTATACTTCTGCATTCTCATAAGTTAAAACCCATCACATATTTCACAGTCCTACAAAAGATTCTCTGAGGTACTTTCTATTCTATTTTTGTTATAACAGCAACCACAACAGTGCTTGTCTGAGGGGCATAGGACACGAGAGTCTTTACATTATTATAGATTCATTCATTTATTTATTCATCCATTGACATTCTAAAAATCAATTCAGAGCCTACTGTATTATATACCAGGTCCTTGGCTGGGGTCTAAAGACAGAGCAATGGCCAAACCACGAATCCTGCTCTCAAGGGACTTACCAACCACCGTAAGCATGATATTCAAACATGTTTCCCTTTTGAAGTATAGGAAAACTACCTTTATATAAAATGTTTTCAGAAAACCAGTATACGAGACCAGGGTTTTCATTTAAGTAGGGAAGAATGGATAATGAAGAGATAACTTTTAAAGGAGAAAGTGTTCATCCCATTTGATTTGTGGTAACATAAGGCTCAATGAAGTTTCATAAATTGTCCAATTTTTCTACAGCTAAGAGGTAGAGAATAAAGGACATGGCACTGAATATGTTGGATCTCAAATCCCTGCTCTTGCCATATTTCCAGCTGTTGTTTCATTGGGCCCTAAAATCCAAAGATGCACCAAGAAAGGGAACCCAGCTCTTGCCTCACTGAGTTCATCCTTTGCAGAATTAGCTAATATCAAATTTTTATGATCACAATTTACAACTAAGTTTCTTATTTCTGCAGCCCTATCCCTGGCACAGAGAATCCAAACCAGGATCGTGAGTCAGTGTTTTGATGCTTTCTCTGGATCAGAAGGAGAACTTTGGCAGTAATAAAGATCTTCATCAATCATTTGGTGGATGTGGATTAACCAAACCAAAAACCCCTAATTATTCCTTTACATTTAGATGAACTAGTTTAGAGTATTATAGCATAAGTTAGGTGATTTTAGAAGGACTGGAGAAAGATTTATCTAACAAACAAATTTGCATTAAACTAACTGGTAGACCTGTCCTGAGAATATACAAGAAGAGGCAAAAATAACTACAACCCCAAAAGTCAGGGCCTGTAAGATTTGAATATTGCAATTAAGAAACTTGACCAATTAAATGTATAAAACTCAAAATTTAATTTTTTCATATGATGTTTCGCGATATTTCTTTAATGAAGACTATCTTACTGTTATTTTGCTGCTGCTGCTGCTGCTGTTTTTGTTTTTTATAATGGCAATTGGGAAACTAAGCAGCATAATAGAAGCAATTTATCCTGAAAGAAATCACTTAAAATCAGGATGAGAAACATTATTACTGCATGCCACATGCCATAGTTTCACGGCTCTCATTCTTTGTCTTGCTAGACTGTCATTCAAAGTGACTGCCACCATTCACGTGCAGAAGGAGAGGTGATGGGCCACATTTTCCTCAACCTACATATACAGTGGGAGCCTAGGTAAGACCAAGAAGACCTTTATCTCTATTTTCTTTCCACATCGAAGCTACCACTGAGGCATGGTACTAAATAGTCAGTTGCTGGTTTTAAGTGTCAACACTGCCCACTTTAAATCTGGCCCAATGTTCAACAGTATTATTAGCATAATTTATTAATAAAATCTTAATAGTACCAGATTTCAATATAGCCACTATCCACTGATAGAAGAATATAAATCACCAGATTGAACGTATTCTTAAATCCTACAGCTGTATTTTGTACTCATTACACGCATCATCTCTATTCTTCCAACTACACCTGCACACAAGCCCATAGATATATCAACTCTATTGGGCTATGTTTGGATTACCAAAATCTGACAAAGAAAGCCAGAAAACGATAAGTAACTATTTGGTAATGCTATTAGGATGGCTGCTGCAGAAAGGAAAACTGATGAACATAGATCTTAGCTAAACAAGCCAATATGTGAGGCAGCCACTGGCCCTTTCCAGGAATTAAGAAAAATGAAGCAACGTAGATGGACACTGAGAAATTGACAAACCTGGGCATTCATAAGTATGTCAAGATCTATTTATCTTGTGTAAAATCTTTCTGAAACTTTCCATCTAAAAGCCAGATAATGCTGAGCCCCAGGAAAACTCAAGGATGGACTTTCTTAAGGTTAGCTAAGGGCTGGCCCAAATGCCTGAAGTCTGCTTCCTCCCCTTGTAAATAGTTTGCACTCAGATCTGCCTGAGTGTACTCTGCTCTTGCTGGAGGACATCTGGGATTTGGTGGAATTGTACATAGTAGAGAATGATTTGGTCAAAAGAAGTCTCGGGTGCACTAAAACACAATCCACTACTATGGAAGAATGAAGGAAGCTTGCAGAAGTGCCAAGGGAGTTCTCTATGTGTACACAACATGTCCTCATAAAGAGCCTTGAAATCCCTTAAAGACACTGACAGTTTTGCCAGTTTTAGGGCTGAAATTGGCTGAATCTCTTCATTCTTAATTGGGAGAAACTACAAAAGCTTCAGTGAAACAAGAGGAAGAAGACAAGGTACATGATGAGAAAGGAAGGACCCAGGGAACCAATAGTTGCACGTGCAGAGAGAAAAAGGAGAAGGGGTCCCCAGAGAGGCTCTGGCAGGATGGCCTATAGGAGCAGCAGAAGGCGGATGAGGCTTTGGAGCTGAGGATAGGGTAAACAGCTGAAGGGTGTAAGTACTGTCACTACGTTTCTGCTTGGATTAATTGGAAGAAAACAAGCCCATAAATGCAAAGTATTCATATTGATAAACTATTTAGGTAAGTTTATACAAATCAATTAATAAACATATAACAGGAAACAACGTATTAACAATATTTCATAGCCAATAGCTATAATTTTATCATCAAAGTATAAAAACCCATTATAATAATATCCAGTCCTGCTGTGTCTGCCTGCCTATGATATCTCCACTTTCTCAGAAGTCACTCATTGCTTCAGTAGCTTTATTTATTTACTCATGATTTATATTTTGCCTACTTGGAGAAAGGGTCTGAGACAGCTTGCAATATTAAAATATATATAAAACAGAATAGCTAAAAATGAAAACACAAACACAAAGCAGTTAAAATGAACAAAGAAAGAACTGTGTCAGGCACAACCTGGCTGAGCAACCGAGCACAACTGAACACTAAATTTAGCTCTGAGCCGCCAAGACTAAGAGGGACAATGTATGTTGGCTTTAATGTTCTCACTGATTAAAACAGAAGCAAACCAGCCCACACGATCACACAAACTCTTTCTTGGTACTGTTTAGCATGTGCAGAGACAGATAATGAACTGACGATATCTTTAGCTACAGTTTTATAAAATATATAACAATGCTTTCAGATGGGCTTTCTTACATCTGCTCCTTATGGATGGCAGCTTGTAGGTTCTCTATTTAGGCTAGGTCAGATCCTTAAATAAGTCTACTCATAGCACCTTCTACCATGCCTAGAACAGTGGTTCTGAAACAGGAGTATTTTAAAATACAGATCTGAGTTTCTATCTCAAATATAGAATTCATTGGGGCAGGGGACTCAAAGTTATCTTTAAAAATAAATCAATATTGAGCAGTACACACAGGTCATTTCTGATGTTCATTCCTAATTGAGAAACACTATACTATGGGCAGAAAGGATTTTATTTCAATTATTTGAAATAAATGAGACTCGGCCTCTAAATTTTGCAGGTTGGTGTCTTTCAGCACTTTCTCACCTTGGAAGTTCAAGGGAAATAGAATGTCTTGAACCTCGGATATAGTAATATACTTCTTGCCCCAGTGGGAAGAGGAGAGAGAGAGAGAGATCTTGCTCAAAGCTACATAGAGGCATTGCATAAAGAAGAGGCCTAAGTGGCTCACAACCTGGTATCAGATTGTGATTCCAGAGAAATGACCAACCGGGACTGTTGCATCCACTAAGCAATGCAAGGACTTCTAAACATTCTACTCAGAGGAAAAAATCCGGCATTCAGCGATTACCTAATACACACCAGGCACCGCTGCCTGGTGTTCTACAACTAGAATTTCAGTTAATATGCTATTTTAAAAATAGCATTATTATCTCATTTTGCTAGTGGAGAAACAAAGGCTCAGAAAAGTTAAAATAAACTTCTCAATATCATACATCAAGTAATTGGTAAAACCAGGATTCAATTCAACTCAGTCTAAACCCAAAGCTCAACCACTCTTTTTCTACTGGGACTTCACTGTGGAACTGCTTTTCCTTCCCCTAGGGTCTTGCCTTCACAGAAATGCAGTAAAATGGACTAATTAAAAGCAAGGTTTCTGTAGTCAGAATTCCCAGGCTCATATTTTAGTTTTACCTCTTGAAAGCTGAGGGTATCAGTCAAATTAGTTCAACTTCGCATGCCTCAGTATTTTTCTTGTCTTGTGAGATTGGAATCTACACTGTAGAGTTGTGGTGTGAATTGAATGAGATGACTTTTACATAGCACATAGTCAGTAATCAGTAAATGCCAGCTGACTAAAGCTGTAGCAAGGATGAAATTCCTTAGGGTATAGAGGATGGTTCAGAGATAAATGGGCCAAGGTTTGCTCTCATCACAACAGAAATCCTGGTAGCAATCTCTGATGAGGAAGGACAGAAATAAGAGAGAAAGAATGTGACAGCAGTAGCTGAACTTGAGAACCACAATGAAGTCTTCCAAATTATCACGGAAGGTTCCTTCTGTTTCTAAAAGTCTACAGTCTTACTAAGAATAAAATAAGAGCATAAATTTTTAGAAATAGCATTTGGGAGGCTGAAAGCTGGCATCAACTAAGTCAGCTGAAATAATTTTAAATTTTATTTAGTTTAAAAAGATGAGCAAGGAAAGGACAGGACAATTTCTTGGGGAAGCCGGTGAATGCTAACAGATGTCAAAGACAGTAGAATTTCTCAACTCCTGATATGCTTCCATATCCACTCCAAAGGAAGAGAAAAATCTGCAAGCTATAAAGGGTAGAAAGAGTAATCTTAGAATTATGCAATGAGTGATAGAGCTGGAAATGACTTTTTCTGAAACATTAGTTTTCAAATGAGTTGCAGGAGAGAAGAGGTGGCAGTAAGCTGCTGCCAGAAGCCAAAGCCCATCTCTTTTCTTTCAACCACCACCATGGGAGAGGGATCAGAATGTAGACTTGTTTGCCACTAGAGAGCAGTATAAACAATTTGTGATTCCCCACTAATGTTTTCAATTAAAAGTTGAGGAAACTGAAGGCAGAGTAGAGGAGTGATTGCTCATGGCCATACAGCTAGTCAGTGAAAAAGACGTCTTCTGTTCCTGAGCAGGATGAAAGACCACCATAAGTTGCTTCAAATGGAAGCTTAGCTAAGAAAATACATATGAGATCAAACTCTTGTATTAATTTACCCATAAGCTTTATTGAGTCCCTCTGTTCAATATTGTGGGAATAGGAAGAGGTAAGTCACCTTCAGGGTAAAGGTAAGTATGCAAGGACCCACAATATCATGTAAAAGGGACAGATTACAGAAGAGAGGTCTGGATGAAAGGCCTGGAGAGTTCAGAGCAGGAGATGGATATTTTAAGCCGGTGTCATCATTACGCCTTCATGGAGCAGGCAGCATATGAAAGGGAAGATTTGAGGAGATCGGAGTATTCAAAAGTGAAATAAAAGACCAAATTGAAAAGAAAAAAATAAAAACAGTAACAAAGGTAGAAAGACAAACAGAGCTCTGGGTGTACACAGGAAACAGCGAGGAGCTCTGTTTGGCTCTCAAATGGGCAGAGCAGAGAGGTAACAAAGTAGGGCTAGAAAGGTGTGTTATTTCCAGACTGGAGGCTAAAGACTATAGATGGGATTCTGCGGCTGGCTCTGGAGACTGCTGAAGTGTCTGGGTCCATATGATATCATCAGAGCAGTGTTTGGGGAAGATTAACTTCCCGGCAGCAGGTAAGATGGATGGGAATGGGAAAGACTGCAGGCAGCAACACCAGTTAGGGGAGGATTAGATGAGCTCCGGTGTGAGGTAATGAAGGACATTCCTGGAGGGGCAGGGATAAGAGATGGAAGAAATATTTTGATAAAATTTGGCCCCCAAAAAGAATTGTGGAATAGAATGATGGAGAAGGAAGCACCAACAAATTAAGCCCAATTTCCTCATCTGTAAAACAAAGGGGATGCTTTGTATTCTAAGGTTCATCCAAACTATAAAGTTTGAACTCTAGGTGGGGCGAGGGAAGGCCTATGAGCCTATAATCATTGATAGTAGCAAAGGAGGTTTTATTTAGTTGCAATCTGCAATTCAATAGAGTCAAAACAACACAGGCTCCTTAGTGAAGTAAAACTCCTAGGCATATTCAGGGTTTTCTTGCTTTCCACGCAGCTGGAGTGTGATCTTCCCTTAACTCCTGCCTTCAACCGGATAATTACTTCTGAGGTCTCCAGCAAACCTGTAGCCTCACCTCCTTTAAACTTGTACCCACAGCGCCATCTGCTGGTGTGGGATACTGTGGCCTGCATCCATGAGTAAAATCCTCATTTTGTGCTCTCAGCACTATCTTACTATACACTCCATCCCTCGCATCACACACACACACACGCACGCACGCACGCACGCACGCACGCACTGCCACACAGACACCTGGACGCCCGGGTCCTTTTCTATTTGATGCCTCTGCTGCAAATGCACAGCCTCTCTGTGCTAGCCGGTGTGGCCTCTCAGCTACCTTTCCCAACTTCGCGTTTTGGAGCCCCTGAGATACGCTCTCTGGCAGGCTCTGGAGTTTAAATTGAACCACTCTTCTCTCAGCCCTGCAGCAAAATGGAAACAACAGACTGGTAGGACTGCAATATTTGTGAGGACAAACAGTTGGACATCTAAAAAGTTAATTTGCTGGTTAATTTACTTGCAGGCTGCTAATTGGTCCTGCAGTTTCCTCCTACCCTCTGCCCCCTTAGCCCAGGAGATCAGGAAGGAAAGAGGCTGGCCCTTCTTCCCACCCATCTGTGTCTTGCTCTCCATGTTGGCAGTAGCAGCACATAGTGTCCTGCTGTCATTCCAGAAGAAGCAGGAAGACAACCTGGTTCCTCCAAAAACATTTCCTATTAATCTACTTTTCCTAAAGGTATCAGTTTGTCTAAAAAATACCAGTTTCAAATGGATTTTATTTTTAAACCTGAAAAATCACGGCACTGTAATGAAAGTAACTACTTTTTTTTAACCTTTTAAGAAAAATGCCATTCCCTGCCACCCCTCTTAATAGCTGCCTCCTGGCGGCAACCTAAATGATGAATTCACCAACCTGTTTAAAATGTAAGGGAGGTTATTTCAAAAGTGATCTGAGGGTGTTCTGACTGCAAATGCAAATCCCTTTGTCAGCGGTCTCTGGCACTCAGGGTGCAGGTATTTTTAGTCCTTACAGATTTGCAGAGGGAACATTTGTACACACACTAAATGAATGCAAGGTGGGTTCTTAGGTTTGAATATTCATTCCTTTGGGATTTGGAGATCTGAAGGGGATAGCTGAAAGGCCCCTGCAGACAAATGTGTCCTGGTTCCTGGTGCTGCTCTGTGGGTGGATTTGTTTCAGGCTTCTGGCCCCCAAGTGCTCTCACTGAGAAATGGGCCTCATCCATCACAACGGACTAGCCTGGCAGTTCCCAAGCACCAGCCAGCAACCTACTGGTGATATTGAGGGGCTCTGTCCCTCACTCCCAATAGGCACTTATATTTTTGTTTTATTTTGTTTTCCCTAATGTCAATTTGAGAGAAGACTGAATAGAAAAAGGAAGGATGAAAAGGCTGAAGTCTGTGTGTGTGTGTGTGTGTGTGTTTGTGTGTGTGTGTGTATCTGTGTATCTGTATGTGTCTGTGTGTATAGGGAGCATAGAGTGGGGAGGATTGGCAGAGGAAGCTAGCCATACAAGGTCAGGCCAAGCATATGGGTATGACTATACTAAGACTCTATAAGTTGTTTTAATTTATTTATTTGTTTTTGTTTGTTTGAACGAGCTTCAAGTGCACAGCAGGAAGTGTTAAGCTGGTTAAGCAAAGTATGAGGACTATCTTTGGAACAGCTCTGATGCTAACCAATCATTATTGTCCATGTAAATGCAACATATTCAGGATAGCTATGGATGAGCACAGCTTCAAATAGCTATTAGTAGTATATTCACAAGCACATTCTTACTTGATTAACCATGTATTCCAAATTTTTGTTCAGTGTGACATAGGAAAGCATGGCTTGAAGTTAACAGACATGTGCTTGAACATTGACATTTTCCATTTGCTAGCCATGTAACCTTAAGGAAGCCACTTAATCTTTCTAAGCCTCAACAATATCATTTGAAAATGGAGATGCTAATACCTACCTTCCAGGATATTTACACATTGTATATACTACAGCTTAGTAAATGAAATACATGACTCTCTCCCTGCTCATCTAGCAAAAGCTGGGCCATAGGAGGGAGAGCCTCAGGGCCTAGTACCCCCAACACAGAATGGTACCCCAGGTAATGGATCCCGCTGGGAAGAGTGCAATGAAGAGATGGGACAGCTTTACCATTTCTCAAGCTCAAGTACTGCTGGGATCAGACGGCTTTGGGTTGTCCAAGACCAGAAACCTTAAGTGCAGGCAGAACTGAGACTAAAACATGAAAATTTGCAAGAGCAGATGTCATTTCAACATTAGGGGAAACATTTTGACTATGAAAGCTGCCCAGCAAAAGACCCAGAGGTAACAAGCTCCCTGTCACCTGTTGTGTTCAAACAAAGCCAGGCAATCCTGGTCAGAGATCTCATGTAGGGAAACTTTTTGATACAGTAGAAGGTCCAACTATATCAAAATCAAAATTGAATGTTCTCCCAATGCTAAGAGTCTTTGTTTCTGTGAAAGTGAAAGGAGGTATTGCTACTCCTATTTTCCCTTGAAACTTAACACTCTAGAAGTCCCTGGTCCCTGCTGGAGGCAAAGAAATAATAGGAAACCTCCAGAGTTTCAGAGCCTTGCACTGGGACCATTAAACAATCCGTTTAGAGCAAGAGGGAGAGTGAGTCTGAGAGGCAGGTTTAAAATGATAATTAGCTTTTGTGATAGTCTTAATTGAAACTAGTTAGTCTAAAGAGAGGATCTCCTGAGTCAGTCCTGCCCATCGCTTTCCAGCAGCATTAGAATGATGATGCCCACATGTGACACAACTCGAATGACCGGAAGCCCTGCCTTGAACAGAGGAGTGGTTTGACTCTTTCCCTGAGGTAGCTTGTTCTCATTGATTTATTTTGTCTTTAATTGGATTGCTTTTTCCCCTTCCTCCCTTCCTCCCTAACTGCTTACACTTTAAAAGGAAGATTCGCAATATTCTATATTATATAGTGCTTCCATTTCTTGTCTTCAGGGTAATTCAGTGATTGACTGATCTAACTCCCTTTCATTGCTCTTCCTTCCCTCCTTCTTCTCTTCTTTGTTCCCTCTGAATTCCCAGGCTGGGTACAACATCACAAATTGAGGAGCCCTATGCAATTTATTCTTGATTTTGCCAGCTTTCTTACAGAGACCCCATATTCATCAGATTCACTCTAAGGGCCTGCACTGGTTTCTCTGAAATTTGATCGTGATAGTTTATATTGGTGTAACTAGCTCTGATTTCTAAATAAGAATGTATCAAATCCTTTCTAAATGTAGCTTGTCCCACAAGTTTTTGTCACCCTCCACAACTCTACCCCGACTCTCCACCCCCCCACCCCTGGGCCACTGTGAGCCTGAGCTCACATTCATGGCCAATAAGAAATTCTGAGCTCATGGAGGGATTTTAGGGACGAGAAGGTAGACAGATGGGAAGAAGGAGGGAGGAAGCAGCAGAACCTGAGACTTTACTCACATTTCCCTGTGTCCTGGTTTTGTGGAAGTGACAGGAAGGCTATGTGCCTTCACAGTCATGGTGTGCAGGCTGAGATTAGAAAGAAGGGAAGGCAAACCTACCCCTTATGCCATCATCAATCGCCAGCCCTTGGTTTTCACACTGGTTTCTATATCCAGTGCTCCTGGCCTAGATTGCTGAGTCAGTGATGCTAATGAGTGACTGAGTGACTTCAATCATCACTTTTTGGACCTAAGACTCAGTGCTTCTCGGGTACACTCTGAATAGGCTCAGCTTGATGCACAATGGAGAGAGCAGAACTCCAAGAGCATCTAATGAATTATTGGTTTGATATAAAGGACAAGAACGTCCAGGCACCAGAAAATGAAAATGGAAACATTGAGAGCATGCGAATGAAGTCCTCAGACGCAGGCTTTGAGGAACCCACGTACAGCAAAGGGTGATCACCACCGCGGGTTCAGAGACAACGGCACTGCCCATCTATGCCTTCTTTTCCTCACTGCCTGATTGGCTGCCCTCAGCACTCATCACGATGGCTTCTGTCTTCCAGAACACCATCAGCAAGAGAAACATGATTTTACAAATGCAGGAAGCCAGTGTGGTAGAGAAGAAAGAACACTGTTTTGGGGCCCAGAGACCTTGGGTGAAATGTGGCTTAATGAGTACTAACAACTTGAGGAAAGTCGCCTCAGCTTCCTCGCTTTAGAAGTGAAAAACTCCATGAGATGACCTCAGTGTACTTTCAAGCTCTGAAATTCTAATCCCATATGGATATTTGTGAGACATGCAAGATGAGTAGCACAGATCCTCTTTATCCTTCCTGAAAGGCTTGAGAGATTGTCTCTATATATTTTAGTTAATTTAGCTAGGTTTATACTTAAACCATAAGACAGCCATCCAATAACTCATATTGTGAGAATTGGAGCCATCTTGCCCTAAAATAGAAAACCAGTTTGCAGTTTCATGCAAGTAGAATAGTCATAGCGTGGCTGTCTGGAGGACCTGAAAATCCTCCAAAACTCCAATGTGAGTAAAAACCTGAATGTCAGGACATGTTTTGAAACTAGATACTTAGATATGGAAAGTTCTTTAAAAATAACTTTACCCTCATAATAAAAAAAAAAAAAAAAAAAAAAAAAACCTCAATACCTAATAAGGTGGCTGTATAGTTCAGAATGTGGGCTTATGTCTATTCCCAAGATTGGTTCTATCTATGACACACCAATAAATATGTTGAATGAACAAATAAATAAAAGAATAAGTGAGCCTTCTACCTGGAACATAAACCTCCTGGATAGAAGACTGCTACAGGATTATTCTGCTCTGTTGAAAAACTCCTCAGAGACAAGAAAGTTACTATCTTATCTAATGGCTTATTTTTTTTTCTTAAGTATGGAGGAAGGTCAGTTAAAAATTACTTCTTAATTCCAACCAAAATTTGTCTTTGTGTTCCTTGTACCCTTGGCCCCAGTTAAGCCAGAAATTCATACTCCCTCCTCCACGCACTGTTCTTTATTTGACAGGTACCGCATCCCTCCACAATATTAAAATCTGAGAATCCCCAGATCAGTTGATAATTGGCTTTGCAATACACATGCCCCACCCCCAAAGGTCCTTATGAGATTTACCTTCAGAATCACGTTTTATTTAGGCTGATATTAAACTGAACGTGTAGTCCTTGAGTCCACGCTAAGAACAGCCAATGGAGAGAAAGGTGAGCTAAATATCTCACCTGAGGTTTAAGAATGGGCTCCAGATATGCCTGGGGAACACTGAAGAGCTGGCTATACCCTCAATCATTCAAGAAATATTCACATCTCCTAATATAAAGTGGAGATGGTACTAACTAGCATTCACTTGTCTCAAGCCGTTACCTGTGGCAATGATCTGTGCCAGGCCAGTAACTCTGCAAGTGGCTGTGTGTGGCCTACACCACCCCCCACCCCATATTCTAAGACATATTCATTAGTGAAATATCAGAAACCTCAGGGGCAGCATGTGCTTCTAATTCATTTTCCAATTGTATAATGAGCCAGGAGTGAAATTTTTAGGGTGAATTTAATTGACCTTTACAGCAACATCAGGCAGATTGGCTTAAATGCTATTAAAGCAAAATGTAACCCGGTGAGACTTTCTGGAAGGTTATTGGAAAATCTATCAAGTTGTTTTTTTCTTAATTTTCATTAAGAAAAGATAGGTAGAGGGCATAGAAGGATGAACAGACTGAAAGACAGAAGGAAAGAGATTTAAAGCAAAAGTGAGATGGGAGGAGAAGAGTAAGAGAAATAAAATGCTAAGAATGAGAGAGGAGGGCAACCCTTGCCCCTTACTGCAAGGGGATTATGTTTTAGTTTGGAAAGGCTGCTGAAAATGTATGGTTAAGCTACAGGTCACATTGGTCTGAAGTATTTCCAAAACTTGGGGATAGGACAGTAGTCTTCTCTTTCTTAATATTTTGGTGCTGCTATTTAGGCCCTCCTTAGCACTACATAGGAAAGCTCACATGGAATAGCAGGTGTTGTCTTTTTTTGGTAACTGACAGGGGTCTTCTTTCTGACTCCATTGTCCCCATCACCAAAAGACATACTCAGTTCTCAACAACAAGCTACCTATGGAGAAGCCAGAAAGTGAGATATAGGGCTGAATAAATCCTTGGGTACCCTTTGGGAAGAAGCTGACAGTCAATGGACAGGGTGTAAAAAAACCCCCAAGCAAACTGGACTTAATTCTAGGTAGTGTCAAATCAAAGGGAGTGGACTAGTATATTAGGTGAGGCCCAGGGGTGGGCATCAGGATCAGTACTGGCTTACTTACCATGGATATTATCATGACCTCTGGCACCCAGGCCTTTCTCACAAGTACAAGCTAGTAAGATATGGAGTGAGAAACGTGTGTCCATAAAGAGTATGAAATCAGGGAATGAATGCAAACCCATCAATACATCCTCCAAAAAAAAATAGATAAGAACTCAGGAGGTTGGCAAAGTGGATAACCTGGGACCTGGGATAAAAATCCAGGCCTAAAAGAGCACTGGAGTGTGTGAGGAAAGAAAGCTTAGGCTGAGCCAAAAGACAGGGGAAAGGCACAGCCTCCCTGGAGTTCATTCTGGGTATCAGTAGCAAGATGAATTACATAGACCACAGGGCTCTTAATTAACTTCCCACTCTATGTAGAACTGGCTCAGAAATCATACAGGGTTGAGTCAACAAGTGGAAAAAGGTGCTGTTAACTAGGAAAGAGAATAGTTCTCCATGTAGAAAGGACGTAACACAGTAGGCCTGAGGCTGCTGTCTTCAGAAAGACCAGCTTGCAAGGTTGGTCCTTGGCCAGAATTTAGGAACTTGGAATTTGGGAGGGTTTGCACTATTCTCTAACTGATAGGGCTAGTTCCCTCTGGCTAGACTGTTTGTGCAGACATTATGATTTATTCTGGACAACTACTTTCCTTCTGGAAGTCTGGAATTTTGGTATGTGCTAGAGAGAGTGTGCCTACATGACCAGCCCTCAGTTAAAACTGTGGACACTGAGTCTCTCATGGGCTTCCCTGGGCAGAAACATCACACACATTTCTGGGAGAAGAGTGAGCTCTGTGTGACAGACACCTCATGGGAGGGAGAGAACACAAAGAAATCTCACATGGATTCCTCCCAACTCCACTTGTGCCTTTGTCCTTTGTGATTCAGTTGTGTATCCTGATGACACCTCTGTAATAATCTTACTTATCAGCGCAATTATATGCTAACTCCTGTGAGTCTTCCTAGGGAATCTCCAAATATGAGGTGGTCTAGGGGTCCCCTGACACATCCTCTCTCAATGAAAACTCTCTAGCTGGTTATTTCTACCCTCAATTCTGAATCTCACATCTGCTTCTGAGATTTCTTTTTGATATTGATGGAGACTATATAGATATGAGCTGTGGCCCAATATAGACACATCACCCCCAGCAGTGACTAAGCTCTCTCAGCGCTCAGAGGACTCTAATAGGCGTTGCAGTTGCTCATACATAAGAAACACATATTCTTTCTTGATCAGAAACCTACAGAGGAAGATAAGTGGAGAGGAAGTGAGAAAGGAGCGGGGAAAATGCCCTTGATAATGAGAACAACTTTTAATAGATTCAGAAAGAAAAAAATAAATAAAGGAGAGGGAGGAACTTCTATAATGGAAATGCAAAATGTCTCAGTCTATTTTTACTATTATGATCAACAACTTCATCCTCTTCAGTACTGTTAGTTGTACACTTACAGTGCACCAGGTACTTGCAAAGCCATTTACATACATGGATTTCAGCTAAAATGTACAATGGGATGCAATAGGTAATGGGTAATATTACTATCCCTATTTTTGTTTTAGATGATGACATAAGGACTAAAATTTTAAATAATTTGCCCAAGTTACAGAACTGGTAAGTAATGGAATCAAGATCCCATCCAGTTGTGTTCTTCAGGAAGAAAAGGTAAGTCTGAAACATACTAATGCTCTCTTACTCAATATTGTTAGACTTGTGAAATATGGTTAAAAAATGGAAAAGACAAAATAGAACATGACCCCTAAGGGGAATTTTTGAAAGGGACAAGAAGCAATCTTACCTCTCAGTGTCCCTTAACACATCTGAATTACTATAGCACATGTGGAGAAAACTATCCGAGGGACCAAGGACATTGCCTTCTAGCTCCAGATTTTCAGTCCTCGATGCAATTTTAAAGAAATAAGAGCTTTCTTGAACCTTAATTTTCAAACGTTTTATATTTACTGGTCAGGATTATAGATTTATGAAGCACTTTCAAAGATAACACAAAATATTTACTAAATTGTGAACTGTATGAACACACCTTTATATCATCTGCAAATTATACCTGGCATCAGGTAGGCACATTACATGTCTGTCAGATAGATGAATGACTAGATGATCAGATAGATGGTTCAATATGTGATTACTAGATGGATGAACAAATAGTTGGATGCATGCATAGATGGATGTCTGGATGGTTGTATGCCGAAAGTGAAAGTAGACTTTGAAAACTTAAAATAATTTTCTGGGAGTGGAAGTGTGGAACACCCGTGCCTGGGTAAAGCTGTGATATGTATGTTCCTAGTATTCCAAGCTAAGAATTAATTAAGTTATCAGGATAAAGTTAGTCTCTACTCTCCTATCTCCTTTTGCACTTAACATACCTGAGGCATCCCACATTTTTATGAGATGGAGAAACTGGGCAGAAGAATAGAGTTGTCCGGATTCTTGCCACTGTCGCCTGATTTGGGGATTTGCAAGAAAGAATTGTGCCCCACAGACTGTTTGCTAGTCTTATACCCTCTCAGTCCATGTTTCAGAAAGGAGACATCAGACATGTGAATTCCCAGCTGCTAGGACTCAACTTCCTAGAGAGCACACTTAAGCAAATTCAGTGAGCCAAGATTCAGTTTAGGTGAGAACAAAGCACCTGCAACTGCTATTGCCTCCCTTGCAGGACCCTTCTCATTTAATGTGGTGTTCTTTTTTTATATGCATGTAGCCCACCAGTGCCCTAGCTCCTCCTTGGTCCCATGACCTGTGATCCTGTATGCATTTGTTGATTTGTTCGACAAATACTGAGCTCCTTAAATAGACCAGGTTCTTTTGTAGGTAATAGAGATACAATGATTACTCAAACAGGATTCTTATCTGCTTGTAACCCAATGGGGGAAATAGATAAATAATTCAATCTTCTCAACCTGGATGGTTCACAAAAACCTTAACATAATAACTGGCAGATGCATGTTAGACAAAGAGAAATAAAAAACTGTACCAGAAAGGAAAGAGTGTGTGGGCAGATAGGGGTTAACATTCCAGGCAAATACAATTGCATGGGCAAAAATAACAAAACAGTTTGTGTAGTCCAAGACCTCTAAAGGCTCAGAATGGTAAAACAGAGGCTGGAAAGAAAGGTGAGGTTTAGGGAGTGGGGAAGAGACAGAGTGGAGAGAGATAAAAACAAAGAGTTGTCAGGAACCAGGTAATGAAGGGTCTTTTAATGCTACATAAAGGAGTTGGAGCCCTTTACTGAAGATGATAGGATTCTATTGGAATAACTTGATCAGATTTTTATTTTTAAAAGTTCATCTAGTACGAAAGTGGAGGGTGATTAAAGGTAGCTGAGCCAGGAGATAAGGAGACTTGTTAGGAGAAAATAACATGGACCACACAAGAAATAATAGGCCAGGGTTAAGGCTTTAACATTGGGAATGGGAAAAATGTACACATGTGAGATGTCATTTAGGGTAGAGAGAGGGAGAAATTTTAACTGGCTTTCAAATTTCTGTTTTTCCTTCTCACTTGTCCTATGCGAGTCATAAAGAACAAGACAAGGACCCTGTCCGTAGGAAAGGACATACAAACACGTAAAGACAACTAATAGCAAAGAATCACACATTTTCCCTGCCAAATGAAGGTAGACACAGTAAGTACCATGGGAGAGGAGACATTACTGCTTCCAGCTGCACTCATCACAGGAAGCTGGATGTAGTGCTTGAAATATGGGCAGGATTAAGCTGGGTTGGTAGAGGGGAAGGCCCAGGATCCCGGGGAGAACAGATGCAGCAGTAGGGAGCAAGGCATATTCTGAGCAGGGGGAAAAAATAACTCAGCATTTGACTTTAGCAGAGGATGTAGAGATGGAAATTATGGAAGATAAAGATGGACAAATAGAGGGTGAAGGACTTTAAATGACAAGGTATGGAATTTGAACTCTCTTCTCTGGGCCAGTGTTACCCTGCCTGGTATATGGAAGGCCTGTATCCCAGGAGATGTTTATAACTGCTTTAGTAAATGAGATGCTTGCGGTTAAATTAAGTTTGGAAAATGCTGGATTAAACTAAATTAATTGGGTTCCATTACCGACTGGCTTCTTAGATATTACATACAAAAAAGAACGAGGATCAAAGGCTACAGATAAGTAAAAGAAAAACACAGGACTGGAAATCGATTTCTTTGTTCTAGCCCCGGCTTTATGGTTGTTTAGGTATGTGACCTTTAGTAAGCCACTAGAAATTTAGGCTTTAACATGCTGGTAGGTAAAATGGGCTGTTAGACAAGGTAAATGACTTAACATTTTGGAGATTATCCTGACGTGTTAGAACCTCTAAAGATGATCATGCCTATTTTCAATGTTACGCGCGCGCGCACACACACACACACACACACATTTATCTACAAAGGGCAGTTAAATCTAAACAAAATGTATCCTTTGTTTTGGCTGGAATCACATAAACTCAGCATGGTAATTCTGGATAATTCCTACACTAGATCATAAGGTTGTGAACAAAAAGAATGTATTTTGTTCATCAATTAATTTCTGGCATCTAGTACAGCACTGGGGACACAGGAACTTAATAAAGATTTGTTCAGTTTATGAATGAATGATGATCAGTCACTTTGAATGGCAAATATATGTGTATATTTATATATATTTTTTGTTTAAAAGAGAAAATGAGCTGTTGCTGAATATAAATTCAGGGAAACATTCTTGTAAATGATGTCATGGGGATTTAAAAAATGAGTATTATTTGTTGAAATATTTGGAGACTTGGTATAGCTAATCTCTAAGTGTCTCAATTATAAAATTATATGATACATTATTTTTTGAGGAAAAATTCATTATATTTGATGTTTCCAAGAACAATGCTACATTTTCAGAGATGGAGAGTGTGCAGTAGCAGTGAGATATGGAAAAAATCGGCATCGTAGGCTGCTAAGGAAACTAAGACCACAAATGCAGGGTTCTTATTTTATCCACTAATGCAAGCACTGGTGCACCTAACACAGCACTATACTCTAAAGGAGTGCAATAAATATGCTTTGACTATCTCACCAGTCCAGCAGTTCCTTCTTTTATTCATTCAACAAACATTTATTGGGCTGCCACCATATGTCTGGAATGAGGATCTGGCAGTTGACAACATAGGCCATTTTATATAAAATTAAATTAAACGATATTTTATGAGCATTTATTATGAGTCAGACACTAAACTAACTAGTAAGAATATAAGGATGAAAAAATCACAGTCCCCATCACCAAGAAGGTCAAAATTCATTGAGGGAAGTGAGGGTCTCAAATCCGTAGGCACCAAAGAGGTCTCCGAGTGCTGCACACAAGAAAGAAGATGTTGGAAAACAGGCCTCAGTGCATTTGGTATTAGGGAATTTTGACCATCCCTGAGAAATACATTCAAGTAGAATTGTTAGGATACAAGTTAAAAGATATTAACTTAAGGAGTAATGAAAAGTAATAAAACGAAGACCAGCAAGTACATATCTCTACTTGAAGAGATTTGGCAGCAACGAGAAAAAGAAAAATATTTGGTAGTTTGAGGAATGGCAGAATCAAAAGCAATTTATTTTTTATTTTATTTTATTTTATTTTATTTTATTTTATTTTATT